>NW_020837951.1:45720141-45732641 GCF_003676395.1 Aethalodelphis obliquidens | reverse complement strand
AAAGAAAGAAAGAAAGAAAGAAAGAAAGAAAGAAAGAAAGAAAGAAAAAGAAAGAAATCTACACATAAATAAAAAGGTGAGCAGTTTTGCAGGATACTAGATCAACATAAAAAAATCAATATATTTCTATACACTACAAGTAGGTAATCCAAAAACAAACTTAAGAACAGAATTCCATGTAAAATAGCATCAGAAACGATGTAGGAATCAATTTAATCAAAGAAGCACAAGACTTACACACTGAAAACTACAAGACACTGTTGAAAAATATTTTTAACAATTAAAATAAATGAAAGACATCCTATGCTCATGGATCAGGAAACTTAATATTATTAAGATGATAATACTCCAGTTGATCTACAGGTTCAATAAAAAGCCTTTTAAAATCCCAACTGGTTTATTTTTTATGGAAATAGACATGTTGATCCTAAAATTCACATGGGAATTCAAGGGGCCAGGATAGTCAAAACAATCTTGAAAAAGAACAAAATTGGAAAACTCAGACTTCTTGATTTCAAAACTTAGTTTAAAAACTACAGTAATCAAGACAGCATGGTACTGACACAAGGACAGACATGGACCAATGGAATAAAATTGAAAGTCCAGAAATAATCCTTACATTTATCATCAACTGATTTTCAACAAGGTCAAGACTATCAAATAGGGAAAGAAAAGTCTTTTCAAAAAATGGTGCAGGGTCAGCTAGATATCTTCATGAAAATGAATGAATCTGATTGACATTTATCTCCCACAGTATAAAAAAATTAACTCAAACTGGATTATACACTAAATTTACCACTTAAACTATATTCTTGGAAGAAAACATATGCATAAATCATTATAACCTTGGGATAAGTAATGGTATCTTAGGACACAAAAGCACAAATGACAAGAGGAAAAATAAGTAAATTGGGTTCATCAAAATTAAAAACTTTCATGTTTCAAAGGACACCATAAAGAAAGTGAAAATACAAACCATAGAATGGGAGAAAATATCTAACAAGGGACTTGCATCCAAAATGTATAAGGAACTCTTACAAATCAATAATAAAAAGAAAACTACCCCAGTTTTAAAATGGGCTAAAGCTTCAAATAGATATTTTTCCAAAGAATATATTCAGATGGCCTATAAGCACGTGAAAAGTTATTTAACACCATTAGTTAGTAGGGAAATAGAAATTGAAATTACAGTGATATACTAATTCACATTGACTAGGATGGTTATAATAAAAAACAGACAGTAACAAATGTTAGAGAGGATGTGGAGAAGTTAGCACATGCACTGCTGGTGTATCATACACTGCTGGTAGAAACGTAAAATGAGGTGATGACTTGAAAACCTTTCTTCAAAATGTTAAATACAGAAATAACATGTGACCCCAACTGTATTCTCAAATATGTGACCAAGCAGAATAAAAAATTATTCCACACAATACTCGAGCATGATAGTTCACAGAATTACTTATAATATCTAAGAAATAGAAACAAGACAAATGTCCATCAACTGATAAATGTGTAAACATTAAGTGGTACATCCACACAATGGAATATATCACAAATAAAAAATGACAAAGTACTGATACATACTACAACATGGGTGAATCTTGAAAGTATTGTGATAAGTGAAAGAAACTAGTAACAAAACATTGTGTATTTTATAATTCCATTTAAATGAAATATCTAGAATAGGCAAATCTATAAAGACAGAAAGTAAACTCATAGTTGACTAGGGTTGGGGTGGTATTGGGAGGAAATGGGTGGTGACTGCTAAGAGATACAGGGTTTTTTTTCTGGAATAATGAATATGTTCAAAACTTAGATGTAGTGATGTTTGCCTAAATCTATGACTGTACTAAACCCATGGAACAGTACCTTTTGAATGGCACATTTTGTGGTATATGAATTGTATTTCAATAAAGATGTAAAAAATTCATGAATAAATCTTAAATCTTTAATCTTCCACATTATGGTTGAAATCAATGCACTTAAGCTTGAGTAAATATAATATTAATATAATAACAATAATAATAAAATAGCCACCCTTTATTGACTGCTTGGTACAACAGCCACGTGAGTATCAGGCAGTGATTTTAGTACATTAAGTCTGATTTTTAAGATGCTTTGCAGAATGGATAACATTAGTCAACATATTACAGATGAGCAAATGGAATGTCATATAGATTAAGTCAGGAGGTCACAGCTAATTATCTGATAAATGGTAAAGCCAGGATATAAAATCAGTATAAGGCCCGTGTACTTTCCTTGTTCCATCTGGCCTTGACAAATGCCTACAGCAATATTTCATAAAATGTATTTGCAGGATACTAGTGCCAATAATAGCTCTAGATTTTGTATTTTAAAAGGATTGCATGGTTAAGACTGAGAAACACGGATCCAAAAAAAATTATAACATATCGTATTGAGAGTCTATAATAAAGACACTAATCTAATTCATTCTGTATGGATGAGCAAACGAGCCCATATTAAGACAAATGATTTTCCGAGCATTTCCTCATCTATGGCAGCACAAAAGTTGCCTTTCGAATAGGTGGTTTATTCCAGTATATCAGCCTTATATCAAGGGCAATGGCTTAGCTAGATTTGTGGAGTACAATGTTATGTTTTTGGACAATTAGCAACATGATCACCACTCTCTTGAAAATGAGTTACTTCACCTCTTACTACATATTAACACATTACTATGGTGCTGGCTTCACCCTATTCAAACAAAAATGATAAATTTTTTCTTGAATACCTTGTCAGGCACTCATGAATATGGGCAATCTCTAGCATTCTGATTCCATCAGGTAATGAGGAACTTTCATAACAAAGGCTAGAAAAAGCCTGGACTTGAGATCCTCTCTTGCCTACACAGAAAAATGAGGCTGGATATTTAACATTCACTCATATGCCCAGTGAAATGTGCTAAGTACATGTCACTTATTTTTCCAAAATAAATGAAGAAAATGCTTAAAACTTTAACTGTAAATCCAATGAAACACCTACCATTCCTTATTCCAATATTTCCTACTCATCACAGCTATATTAATCTTTGAAGCCCAGTCCAACCAGTAATCACCTACTCAATAACCATGCATGGTTTTTCTATTGTATGCAATACAAAATCCAAATCCCTTAGCCTGTCGTTTACGATTTTTCCCAACAGATGGCCCCAGGCTTATTCACTATTCACACCTAATTTCCAGAAAACATCACAACTTGCTATTCTTCCAAATGAGACCCATACTTTATAATTGCTGGGTCTTTGCTCATATTTTTTCCTATGCTCAAAATTCTTTGTTTTCCCCACTGCTTAGCAAAATTCGAATCACTTTTCATCCCAAAGGCAATTTCTATGATAAATTTGTTCTTAATTCCCAAATCAGATATAAGTTGTACTTTTTCTGAATTCTTGGGAAATTTTTTTATAAAACTCATCTAATACATTTACACTCACAATCTTATTTTACTTTGCTAAAATCCAAAAGGAAAGAATTTACACCCAAGCCTCCACTATTATGCTACTGAAGAAACTGATGGTTAGAAAATAGCCCCAGGTGAAGCATATACCAAAGACCAGAAACTGGATTAAAAATAATTTAGCTAAATCCAAAATGTGAGCTTTGCGATAATGATAGCAGGTGACTTTTTTTTTTTTCTTTGTCATGCCAATTGTATTTTAGGCCTGTTCTCTTTACTTTTAAAAACAATTCTTTCTTGAAGCTCTTTACTTTCTGGCTCTGGGACCTGATTTTCCTCCCATATCATGTATATTCTTTCTCAGTTTCTTTTTCAAATTTTTTTTTTACCTCGTCTCAATCCCTAATTCTTGTAATGTCCCAACCTTGGACTCTTGCTCTTCTTTATTTATACTCACTGTGATAGTTTTAAATACTATCTATGTACTTGTGACTCGAAGATTTACATATCCAACTCCAATCTCTCTGCTGAGCTACGGACTAAAATATTCAACCACCTGCTCAGAACCTCCATTTGGATGTCTAATTTAAAGTTAAACTATTCAAAGGAGATCCTCTCTTTGTCTCCCCTATCAAAGTACATTCCTATACCTTCTCTCTTACCACATCACCAAACAGCATGCAATCTGTCCAGTAGTTCAAACTGAAAACCAGCAATGAACCTTGATTCCTCTTTCTTTCACATTTACCATCAGTAAGTTCTGCTTGTACCATCACAGTGTCTCATCACTTCTTACCACCTAGATTCTTACCGGGTTTTTCAAAGCCACAACAAAATCTTGCCTAGAACTTATCAAGTTTTTGTAAACAGGTCCTCTTCTTTCAATCCTGCTCCAGTACTGAAAAGCTTCCATCTTCCACTCACCACCATTCTCAACCTCTCTAAGCTGACCTGAACAGGCTGAATCTAGATTCAGTCTTGATTCTAGATTGCATTTGGTTTTGGCCAATGGTGAGAGTATGGGTAGGGCAACAGCAAGAGTTAAGAACAAGACTTTTCCATGCAGAGTGACTTGAGGTTGACCAGTCCCCGAATTTAAGGTCTTAATTTTTATCAGACACTCCTCTTCACACAGCTCTTTCTTTCCCCATTTCACTAACTGCTCCACTCCTCTGTGCTTCTGGGTCCAGTAGTGGTAAAAGCTCCCAAGTATTGGCCCTATGTTATTGCTCTATAGTTTACTAATTTGTTGTCTTTATTAACAGTCCTTTTATTAAGCTTTCCACGAAGTAGCAAAATTGAGTGTGGCATTGTGTCCAGCAAGAACTCCAGGTGATACACTACCTATGGCTTGTGCTATATATACACCATCTACAGCTTGTGCTATACATATCAACAATAATTATCTTTAAAAAACCAAAAAGTGAAATCATGAAATTGTTTCCTCTTGAAGCTCTTCTGAGACTTTCTAGTAAGGTCCAAATCTCTAACCATGGCCCTTAAGGCTTCTACGAGCTGGCTCTGGCCATGAATCCAGGTTCATCTCCCACTCTCTCCACTTTCATTCATTTCATTCCTGCTGTCTTGACTTTCCATTTTATTCCTCAAGCAAAAATATACCATACTGAGCTTATTTCTATCTCAGAGCCATTGCATCCTGTTAGTTCTTCCTGAAATGTTCCTCACACACAGGTGATCATTGCTTGCTTCTTCATTTTATTTAGGTATTATTTAGACAGGCCTTCTTAACTACCCTTTCAAAAACAGTCCCCCATTCGTATTTAATATCTAGTTGTTTGCCTGACTTTATTTTTCTTCTAGAATTTATCTCTACCCAAAATTGTATTTTATAGTTATTTGTTTATTTGAATATTGTCTGTTTCATTCACTAGAAGTTTCACAATGTCAAGAATTTTATGTGTCTTAGTTACTGTTATACTCAGAGTAAGAAAACAGTGCCCAGAATATACTAGTGCTATGGAAAAAAAAAAGAATGATTTGAGTGCATGAATGAATGAATAAATGAGGTAGTCAGGTAGGTACTATTAGAGTCACCACTTTACAGACAAGGAACTGAGAGTTAACTAGAAAATTGCAAACCTGAGAATACTGAATTATTTTAATAAAGGTAAGAACTATGTATTAATACACGTTTTATTTCCCTTAAGCCCTGACACAGTGCTTGAACATGGCAATCTCTCAATTGATTTATGTTCACTAATGATGGAGGCTTTTTAAAGAAGAGCAGTGTGGCAGCAACATGCAGACTGGCTTTGGAAGGGAAGCTGGTTAGAAATTTATCTTAGTACTATGCATGTATTTCCATATAGTCTCAGACAACATAAATTGATCATTAAAAAGGTATTTTAATAAAGGCATCTATGATTATTACAGTCGAGTATGAAGGCTTTACATGTAGTTATTTACAACTGTTTACCTAGTTTGTAGATTATACAGGCTTTGCTTGCTACTTGTCTTTTGGAAGATCTGCTTTTTGGACATTTCATGGTTCATTAATAAATTTATCAAAGAGTTTATGTAGGAAAAAAAACTATCAGAAATTTCACTGCAGTCACTTCAAAATTTTTATTAGTAGCTCTGATACAAGCAAGTAACAGCATTTTAGAAATAAATGTCATATTATGTTATTCATGTAATATGATATTACCCTTGAATTCAGCTTTACAACTATTTTGCAAACCTATACTGAATATATAATACTTTATAATGTGATGTGTGCGAATTAAAAAATGTAGATATCAAACCCACTCTATCTTATTGGTTAAGTAGTTAAGGAACACACACGAAGCAAGTAGATATCCAGTTCAAGACAAGATGCTATGCAAGCCCACAGGATATACTGGATTAAGTGCAAAAAGTCGTGCAGAAGCTGCTTTAGAGGAAGAAAGTTGACAGAGATAGTCTCGCATGGAGAAAGGAAAACCTTACATGAGCATTCAGCCTGCTGAAGATTCGATAATTATGATGATGGCTTTTCAATGAAGCAAACAGCTATAGCCCGTTTCCAGAGAAACCACCGCCTCATCCGTGAAATCCTAAGTGAGAGTGTGGTGCCAGACGTTCGGTCAGTTGTCATAACAGCTAGAATGCAGGCCCTCAAATGACAGGTCCAGTCCTTAATGGTTCATCAGTGAAAACTAGAAGCTGAACTTCTTCAAATAGAGGAGTGACACCAAGAAAAGAAGAGGAAATTCCTGGAAAGCACAGATTCATTTAACAATGAACTTAAAAGCTTGTGTGGTTGAAAGTAGAAGTGGATATGGAAAAATCTGCAGCTGAAATTGCACAGGCTGAGGAACAGGCTCACAAAAAGCAGGAAGAAAGGGAGAAAGAGGCAGCAGCGCAAGCTGAGCACAGCCAGAGCAGTAGTGTTCCTGAGGAGGAGCCAGCAGCTAATAAGACCGAAGAAAAAAAGACAAGAGCGTCCTGAAGGACACAGAGGAGACACTCCTTGAAGAAACGACAGAAAGTCAACAGAATGGTAAAGAAGGCACATCTACTCCTGAGGACGAGGAGAGCGGGCAGGAGGGGGTGGACAGTCTGGCAGAGGAAGGGACCAGTGATAGTAACACGGGCTTGGAGAGCAACAGCGCAACCGTGGAGGAGCCACCAACGGATCCCGTACCAGAAGATGGGAAAAAAGAATGAATATTGCCTTGTTTTATGTGTTCTAAATACTTTTATTAAATGAAAAGATGTTTTTTGAGTTTTTTAAAAAAAATTTGCTTAGGTTCTCCAAGATCATCCTAAAATGTTTTTCATGAATAATTTTGATTTGGTTTAACCAAATATTTACAACCATAGCATGTGACATTTATGTCTAGAGTGATGGAATTTTGTTGTGCTTTGCATGATTGTGAATTTGGTGATTTTGATACTCGTCCAGTTTCTACAGTTTTTTTCCCCTGAAAAATGAAGAAATAGCTACTAGTCCTTTTGTTACAATATTTTAAAACTACTTAGACCATGGTAATTCCATGAAATGAAGATACTTTCTAACCACAAAAACTTTATGATAAAAAATATCATTAGAAAATTAAGGATTTTAGGAACTATGCTCTCAGGTTAAGAACAGACTGGGATTCTCAAATCTAATGAGCAATATCAGAAAAATAACGAAGAATAGAAAAGCCTTCTTTCTTAAGGGTACATAATGCCTTCATGTATTTCTTTTATGTAATTCTATATTCTTATGTTTGTCTCAATGTAAAAAGAGCCTCTAAAACAATTTTAAGCATTATTGTTCTTGGTCGGTAAATTGCTACTAATCATTCTAACAAAGGACAGAGTTTCTGTTTTGTACAATGTCTATTACATTAAGATGTTAAAAAATACCATTATTGTGAGATATTTAGTGAACACTAAACTTAAACGAATTCTCTAAGACTAAGTCAAATGAAGAAAGATTAAAGATAAAGACAAATTTGAATTCAATGTCATAAAACCAATAAACACAAATTAGGAAATTTAAGTTGATACAGGTTAGAATCTACAATGAAAATATTAATACAGCAAGTGAACAGCATTTAACAAAAACTACAGAAAAGAAAATCAGATAGAAACAACTTTTAAATATATTTTTTTTATTTTAGGAAAGTTTAGGAGTTGCAGAAATATTAGACTCCTTGTATACCTCACACTCAGGTTCTCTATTGTTGAAATTACCATTAAACTTCTCACAACTAATGAAGCATTATTATTAACTAAGGTTGATATTTTATTCAAATTTCCTTAGCTTTTGCCTCATGTCCTTTCTCTGTTCCATGACTGCATCCAGGATATCACATTATATTTAGTTTCCTCAGGCTTCTCTAGATTATGTTTCTTAGACTTTCCTTTTTTATTTGATTACTTTGATAGTGTTGAGGAGTAGTCATCAAGTATATCATAAAATGTCCTTCAGTTTGGGCTTGTTTTATGTTTTTCTCATGGTTCCACAGTGTTTATGGATTTGGTAAGGAAGACCAAAGATGTAAATTGCCATTCTCATCACATCGTATCAAGGGTACATGCTATTAACATGACTTTATCCCTGATATTAATCTTTTTCTCCTGGCAGAGGTAGTGTTTGTTGGTTTTTTTTTCCACTTGAAAGTTTTCTTTTTTCTTTCCATGATATACTCATTAGTAGGAAGTTACTACAGTTAACTCTTGAATAATGTGGGGATAAGAGCTGCTGGTCCTTAGCACAGTCGAAAATCTGCCTATAACTTACAGTTGGCTCTCTGTATTTGTGGTTCCTCCATAACAGCAGTTCCTCCTTATCTATGGCTCTGCATCCAAGAATTCAACCAACTTTGGATCATGTAGAAACATTATATTTAATACTGAAAAAAATCCATATATAATTGGAATTGTGCAGTTCAAACCCATGTTGATCAGGGTCACACATGAGGGGTGAGACTTTATCCTCCACCTCCTTGGGAAGACAGTAGCTACATAATTTATTTGTAATTCTTCTGCATTGGAAATTTGTCTCTCTTTCTCATGTATCTTTTTATTTAATCATTTATTTATATCAGTCCAGCATACAGATATTTATTTTATACTTTGGGCTAGAATCCAAAGCTACCATATTTATTTTATTACTCAAATTGTTCCAGTTTAGAACCATTGAGAGTTTTTTCAGTTGGTTCCTGTGACCTTTGACATATCCCCACTGTTTTTTTTTGTTTTTTGAGTACTGTCTTACATTTTGGCATGACAAACCACTCAATGATTCATCTTGTATATTCCATGCCTCTATATTCCCTTCCTTCAACTGGGAAAAGTTTTCAGAATTGTCTCCTTATGAATCCTTTTTCCCTAGATATTAGGCATTTGTTAAGATTCTGGATGGGTTTCAAGATGGCTATTCGCCCAATTTCCCAGCTAGCACCATCAAGGAATCTCTCTCATGTCCTCACCAGGAGAATTTGGTGGGTTCCTGAAGTAAAGGTATGAATAAGTGTGGGCCCCTCTTATGATTGCAGTCCCCAAGAGTTTCTCACTTTCAAGCTAGCCTGCACTCTGCCTCCAGCAGTTCCTCAAGATTACCATTTAAATGTTCCTACTAGTTTAAGGATTCTCATATTTTGTTCTCCAGGTAAGCAAATCTCTGGAGCTAAGTCTTTCTGGATGTGACTGTTTCTCTAAATTTGGGGGTTTCAGCTTGCCCTGTGATCTTTGTTCAATGATGGGTCAAAAAATTATTGATTTTTAATATTTCTGGGTTTTTTATTCTAAGGATGGGAGTTAGGAATTGATGCTGAAACCCAATCTCTGGAAATATTTATAACTCATACCATGACTGATCATTGACAAAATGTAGAATTCTGTAGATAATGAAATTAGTAATGTTATACTAATAGTCATGCTTTGAAATATAACTTCTAAAAATTTAGAAAAAAATGTTCAAATATTTACAAAAGTTGATCATTTACAAATATAAGACAAGTAAAACTTTAAACAACTTCAAGGCTAAAAAGACACATATTATATTTATAGTAATATTATTGAACTAGATCTTAATAGTAAAAGGAGAAAATAATAAATTTGTGTAGTACTTTTATAAACATTTTCTTAAATCTTAAATGGAACTATTTGTTAACCTCATCATACCTAGCACTAGTTCTATTTATTTTCATCACTTAATAATTTTCCACAAAATGTCAATACTTGTAGTTATATATGGTTAGAAAAATTATTCTAACAAACCCAGAATATATCTATTTTAATTTTTAAAATAAACATCATTTTAAGCTTTCCAATGAAAAATAATTCATATGTTTTTGACACAATCAAAGCTTCTCATTTACAAATTTAGAGTCCAATCTAAGTAGTTACCAATCATTGGATCCTGAAATATTTACACCCAACATTAAAGACAGAGCATAGTAACAGATGCACATTTAATACAACTATAATTTTGCCTAATTAGCTAGCCAAGTTTTAAAATGGAAACAGTGCGCAATTCCTTTAAGATCACTGTCATTTCTTGCAACCCTGAAGTGAAAAAATTCAAATTCCTTGTCGGAAGATTGCAGCCGCTATAGAAACCATCAGGATCTGTAGCAAGGTTTCCATCCATTTTTGTCTTTCATCAGTTTCCTCCCTTTCTGTTTTATGGGAAATATATGCTTTAAAAGAGTTAACTAATTGAACTTCATTCTGAAAAATTAATTCTTTAAAACAGAATTTTTTTTTTTTACTTCTATGTTTTTTTTCACTTTCTATGCTTTTCTGGGGAAAATGGATTTGTATAAATATTTTCAACTAGACTGCTTGGTTTTACTCAGCTTGGGGATTTTATAATTGTTATTTTAATTCTGAGCTTACACCCTGAGGCAATTTCATGAAGAGGACAATTTTTGAAAATCAACTGAATCAATAGGTTGTATGTTATGGTTTTTAATTTTTTATGATAAATGTTCCTTGCAGCTTCAGGCCTCCCATCTTGAAAGATTTCACATTAGAATATGAGGCAACAGAGTAAAGGTGAAATGACAGTTGGAATGATTCAAAACTTATCAGCTTATAAACAACTGAAATATAAGTTAGGAATAATACATCACTTGTGTCGAATGTGTGTCTAAACATCAGCATTTTGTAGCCTCAAAAATAAATCAATTATTTTAAATAAAGCCTTTCTTTTCAAGAGGAGCTGAAGGGAATAAAAAGAATTTTTCACTCATTTGAGAAGGAAATGAGTCCATGGGGGAACTTTGCATGGGGGCCTGATGGAGCATAAAGAGACAACCAGAGCCCAAAGCAGGCTTCTTAAACTTATTTAAAATATTTCTTTTTGCATTTTTTTTATTTTAAAGCTTTCAAGTTTTAATCATTACCATATGGGATTTAGAAAGAAACTGTTAAGAAATAATTGCTCACAATAATCATAAGTAGTCTGAATTAAATTAGAGCAGAGAGTGAGAGACGATGCGGTGAGTATGAATTTGCTTTTAAAGACAAATGCTTAATGGAAGGGCACGTTTAATGTTGTATGTGAAATCATTTGTTACTGGCAAGACATCCTAAGCATTTCAAGTTCAAGTGGACAATGTTAGTATTTGGATTCAGTTATCACCCATGGATTTATCATTTTTTAAATGCTATTAGTCAATTATTAACATATTAGGGAAGATACTTCCTTAAGTGTACCATCTTTGTAAAGGAACTTCTAAAAAGTTTTGTGTAAATAATGTTATATTGTTCTCACAGAATATTTGATGTATTTTTAAAGGAAAGGTAAAAAACCTTAAAAAACAAACACCACACATATGTTTTCTTGCCCTGTACATTGAAACTACACAGAAATAGTGACATTTCAGAAGCAAAGAGCACATTTAACTCCCATTACAAAAGACATTTCCCTCTAAAAAGAAGTCAGGTCTCATGGAGAAAAATGGGGGATTTACAGGACAAGGAAAGTTCAAAGAGTATGTAGAAAACCTTCCTGGCCAGAAAGAAAAAAAAAAAAAAAGAAAGCTCTCCTTTAAGGAAGAATGCCAGGTAATAAAAACAAGGGGAATAATGAAAACTGACTACCACTCTAGCAACACAATAGATGCAGACTTGATCAACAATGAGTGTGAAGGCTGCTGAGTGAAGGGAAGGATTGAATCAGAAAGTATGCTTTTAAAATGGAGAGGTCTGGCTGTCCCTATCTTAGCCAAGTGGTTAAAATTGGCATTGTCAATGGTGAGATGGCCTCACTTGATATGCCTCCAAAGGGCACGTCATAATCTTGTGGTTTGAAGTTGCTTTCATAACTTTCACCTGAGTTTTATTCTGAGGAAGCAGTCAGAAGAATCTGGGTATGGGATGATCTGCAGGGCTATTTGACCACACCATTCTAATAAATAAACACAATGAAGAAATTAGAGGAGGGCTTCCCTGGTGGCGCAGTGGTTGAGAGTCCGCCTGCCGATGCAGGGGACACGGGTTCGTGCCCCGGTCCGGCAGGATCCCACATGCCGCGGAGCGGCTGGGCCAGTGAGCCATGGCCGCTAAGCCGGCGCGTGCGGAGCCTGTGCTCTGCAACGGGAGAGGCCACAACAGTGAGAGGCCCGCGTACCGCT
>NW_020837951.1:45617360-45720041 GCF_003676395.1 Aethalodelphis obliquidens | reverse complement strand
AAAAAAAAAAAAAAAAAAAAAAAGAAATGAGGTAGGTGACTTAAGACACATAGCAGCCAAATGTACTACGTAAACCTTGCTTGGTTCCTGAATCGAAAAAACAACCGTCCCCTCTAAAGGACATTTTGGGAACAACTGAGGACATTTGAGCATGATCTATATTTGGTCAATGCTATTAAATTAGTGTTGGTTTTCTTAGGTAGTATTGATATGGTTTTGCAGGAGAATGCCCTTGCTTTAAGAAGAAGCATGCTAAAGTATTTAGATGTGAAGGGTTATACTGCCTCAGCCTACTAGTGTCTTTTGGCAGGGGGGTGTGGGGGAGGGGAGAGAGAGAGAAGAAGGAAAAGGAGGAGGTGGAGTGGGGATGGGAGGAGGAAGAGGAGAAGAGAAAGAAAGAACAAAAGAGGAAAGAAAGAAAAGGAAAGAAGGAAGGAAGGAAGAAAAAGGGAAAAGAGAAAAAGAAAGAAAGGAGAAAGAAAGATGGAAAGATAGGAGCAACAGTGACAAGGTTTTAACAAGTGATGAATCTGTATAAGGAGTATGTTTTATTGTGTTATTTATCAACTATTCTGTAGACTTGAACTATCTCAAAATAAAATGAAATAAATGTATAGAAAAGAAAAAAATTGATGTATATAAATAACTTCTTAGTTTCTTTAATCTTAGAACATACCATAGTAAAAAGCATAATGTGGGCACTATGTCGCTATTATCATTTAAAAGTATGATTTCAAATTGTTTGGGCTCATTGAGACCACCACTAGAGTGAAAGATAAAATATGAGAAAATATAAATATAAAAACAATAAAAAATATATTTTATGTCAGGAAGGTACAGGGGCAGGGGAGACAATTGAAGAGAGGGTTATTAATAAATATTTTAACTGAATCAAATAACGTATGTGCTTTTTAAAAAATTTTATTTATTTATTTTTGGCTGCGTTGGCTCTTCATTGTTGCGCGCAGGCTTTCTCTAGTTGCGGTGAGCAGGGGCTACTCTTCTCACTGCGGTGGCTTCTCTTGTGGAGCATGGGCTCTAGGCTCACAGGCTCAGTAGTTGTGGCTCGTGGGCTCTAGAGCACAGGCTCAGTAGATGTGGTGCACGGGCTTATTTGCTCTGCAGTATGTGGGATCTTCCCACCCCAGGGCTCGAACCTGTGTACCCTGCATTGGCAGGCAGATTCTTAACCACTGTGCCACCAGGGAAGCCTTGTATGTGCTTTTTAAGGTATCAAAGAATGTAGATTGTTGAAACTGTTGTTACAATAATGAGATTTTAATAATCATTGACAACTTTATTCAGAAATTTAAGACCAGCAGAAAAAAAATTGGGTTTTATTTTAACAAACATTTCTTAAAAATCTATTATGGGTAAAAAGACAAATGCATGTTATGAAAGGAATGATGTGCAGCTAATGTTCCTTATATAATATTATTTTCAATATGTGTTTTGGAAATAGAAAACAAATGAATACTCAATATCTTGTGTGCTACTTACTAAAAACAGAAAAGAGTCTGAATAAATAATTTACATTTAGCTAACCTAAAAATGATCAATTGTATTTTAAAGTAGAACTATTAAAAAATTGGACGTATTTGGTTGGGATATTTTCCAAAGTACAATTACTTACAAATAATAATAACTTTTACCAAGATAGACAAGCAATGAACCAAAACAACCAAATCTGGTACTTTGTTAGAAAAGTGTGTATGACACAGAATGACAGCTTAGAGTCAGTCTTTTTTATATTCAGAACCTAGATCTCTCACTTATTATCTGAATGATCACATGCAATTTACATAAATCTCTAAGTCTTAGCTCCCTCTTCTGTGAAAAGGAAAAATACTTGTAAATTTCTTATCACAGTGTTTGTCATATAAGAAGCCCTCCATAAATGTTATATTACTTGCTACTACCCTTATTAAAAAGCAATTTTTAATTGTTAGATCCAAAATATAAATAAGAAGAGTTTTAAAGGAGGTGATATAAAGCTAGTCAGCACATGAATCGCTTTACATAATAACCATTAGTAATTGCTTATAAATGTCACATTGTTTACTTATAAAAATAAACATTTTCTAACATACAGAGGTCTAAAGCCATGAGCAAAACTTTCTCTAGGTTGTTCTGTTTTGACTGTCAAGGAAGAGAAGGGACAAAAGTCAAGAAGTAGTGTGGAACAGGCATGGTCATTTTAACTACAGACAGAAAGCTTACACTGGGCTCCAGCAGAGAGGGGCCTGACCTACTAACGACCATCTTTTGAAGTGACAGAAGAAGAAAACTTCCCAAGCCTCCTTATGTTGAATGAAGACATTTCAGAGCCTTTCACTAGATTATTATTTTTTTATTTTACAATAGTGAACATGCAAAAATAAAAACAAGCTTTTATTGGAATGTCTTAAATTAATGGCTTATAACTCTTAATTTAGCTCAATATTGTATTTTTCTTATATTTAATAATCTTAGAGAACCATATGTCCTCTTATATTTAGATTCTTTCTACTTGTGTAGAAAAACAAGTAGGGATAAATGTCAGTTAAGTTGGACTGATGGATGTTCTTCCGTGTCCTCTACAATCAGCAATAATTTGCTTTCTATGACCATGCACCCTTTTATTAAGTTTTCAGAATTATGACATCGAAGGGGACAATCTGCTATTACAGTATTATTTTACATTTGTTGTAAAAATGTTAATTGACTTATACTTTACAATATCCATGACCACATTTTGCTCATTTCCCCTCACTGGGTCCAGTGGAACCAATGATGTGATCTGTGGAGCTGTGGTGGAAACAACAGTGAGCCAGTTTTCCATGGGGTCTCCTCTTTTGGTTCAGATTGATATAGAACCAAATCCAGTACAGAATAATCGTATTTATTCAATCCTAAGGCCTTTATTTTTTAACATGTTTATATTTCTGAAATCAGCTATTATGTCAAATAAACTTGCCGGCCATTGTTTTCTTTTCCCAAAAGCCTCTTTTTAAATAAATGAGACATCATGCAACTGCTGTTTTCTGAGTATCAAGAACTATGGCTTGTTTGTTTCTATGATTACTAGTTAAATAATCTTGTCATAGAAGATGCTTTAGAGATGTAGTTGCTTTCTATCTTAGAGAATTTATTGGCTTTCAACTTTTAGTCAGCCATACCCAAAGTACCCTTCTGAATAATCCCTAGATTGCTTCATACCCTAAGTTGCTGTGGTTGTTGCCTCATGGACCTACTTCCCTGGACAGATAAGTTGATGAGGCTTGAGGACTGACTGAAAGCAGCTAACTCTATGCCAACCATCAGCTGCTGTGGTGATAGGGCATGATCTGCTCCCAAATTCTTTACACTGAAAAGTTACCAACTGAACCAATCTTAACTTCTCTGTTTTTCCAGTTGAAGGGAGAGCTCTGTGGAAACAATCAGCGTATAGCAAAAAAAAAAAAAAAAAAGGCGGCAGTAAGCAAAAGTCATGATGTAAAGAGGAGAGTAGAGAGGGAAATGAGGTAGATAAGGGAAAAGACAGCCAGAAAGAACCAGAGCCTGCCAGGTAGAACAACAGAAGCCTGCTTCTGAGGAGACAACTACTCGTATGAATGCTGGGCCGTTAGCCTGCTGTTGGCCTACCAGAGTGACACGTGCCCTGAATGACACTCAAATATTTTATGCTTCCTAACTAGGTGATTGTGCAGATATTCTGAATGATGCTCTTGTTTCTCATGAAGCCCTCTGAAAAAAATGCTTCCTTCACTTTCTTATTTATCCCTAAGCTAAGCTCCTATTACCTAAGCTGTCTAGTTATGACTACAGAGGAAGCAAAGTTGAGTAAACAGTATTATTAACATACATAACTCAACTGAGTTAAGGTGGGAAATACCAATGGATGCCCAAGGGTTTTGATTCAATCTTCATTCCCCTAAACAAAGGGTTCTATTATAGTGATATATTCCGGCCAGATCCCACAACAGGACACTGCCCTGATTCTATTGATGCTTTTTATCCATATCTTTGTTGTCTGTAACTGATAATCAGGATTATAAAGTCTTGATTTTCCCTCAGCCTATGTAACCAGATGCCACTGTCTGAGAATTTCAGGTTGAGTTCCTAAATAGAGAAAAATAGGAGATAGGTGCCTCTACATTTTAAAGAGAGTTGCTGCATCAATTAGTACAGGGCAGGAAAGAAAAAGCCACTCTAGGAATTCGGAGTAGAAAGAAATTTAAGAGTTTTCACAGACTTCACAACTATCAGAATGGCTGGGAGAACAATATTCAAGAAGGTCACTGTTTTTTCACCAAATTTGGGAGGGCAAGGATTGCAGGGAAAATGCCATCAAAGACTCCATCTGCCTAAAGCACCAAAAGGAGGAGTATGATGCCTGCAGGTGTCTGAAAACCTCTCATCTGCCACCTGCCAAGACCCACATACCATACCTACCCAGAAGCTCTCATCAGAGAACAATGGTTTTCTCTCTCTTCAGTTTTCTTAAACTCCTGTAAATATCTCTTATTGGCAGAGTCAGACTCACACTGTACTGACAAAGGATTCTGGGAAATATGCTTCCCAGATTTCTTCCTTCAAACCTAAGGGTGAATGTAACAGGAGGTGGGGGGATACTGACTTGATAGCAAACAATGCTACAGAGCAGCTAAGGAGCTTCCAGACTGCAGAGCTTTAGTAAGACTTACAGGGCTTCTCAAAGGTAGATAAGATGTTCCTGAGATCACCAACTCATCAGTGGTCTTGAGCCTTTAGGAAAGCAAATTATAGGCTTAGAGAGAAAATGCTTTTTCTCTTCCTTTTCTAGTAGAGAAGAAAGGCAAGTGTCTGACCCCTCCCCAGCCTACTACATTCACTCGAAGAGGTGCTTGCAGAGGTGGAGGTAACTGCATAAACATCTCATACCCTGGTTCAATGCTCGCCAAGCAGCTGAATCAGTCAGGCTGCACTGGGTCTGCCATTTGAGCTGAAGAAAGTGAAGTTAGAGAATTTATTCATAAAAAATGGTATGTTTGGCCCTCCTCTTTAACCCTGGACTTTGGGGGCATGTGCCTGGTTCCTACCAGAATTTTGAAGGCAGAATGTTGGTTGGAACAGTGAGCAACAGCAGAGAGATTTGGGAAACCAGTGAGAAGCAAAATACGTACACCCACCATTCGTGGGACAAAGATGAGTGAATTTCCCATGGGTTTGAATGAAGGTCATGGAGGTTAGCCAGGCTGTAGCCATTGTGAAAGAACTCTGCATTGGAGGGTAGCCTGTAGGTAAGGGGATACGAGTAGTACAAAGTAATGAATAGACCCCTGGGAATAGAAGCTAAGGGTGTACCAATACATCAGGCAGAAAGTGCACTGCACATCAGGGATGTGTGACCCATGAGAAAACCTCAGGTGATCATTCAAGACTGTTCCACGTAGAAGAAACCAACAGTGAAATAATATATCATTTTGCTATTTTTCTCCTATTTCTCTTCCTTCACCTCGATATATAAAAGAAAGAAGAGAAAAGCAGAAGAGTGAGAGAGAGAGGCAGAGTGAGGAAGGAAAATAGAGTTAAATACTCGTTTTAAACCCTTCCCTATTATGGGTGTCATAGCCACATGTCAAACCTAAGCAGAGGGAGAGGGAAAGAGGTTGAACTGAATGTGAAATTCAAAATTAAATTTGAAAATCTTGGGTCTTTAATATTTAAAGTGCATCTAAATTATAAAAATGAAAGTATTCCCACAAATGAAAGAAGCCTGAAAACAATAGGATAGGCTCAAGAAGTAATTAAAGAGAGAGTGAGGGATAATTGAGAGAGAATATTTGAAGGCAGTAGTTGAAGAAAAATAAAAAGTTTTTGTTTACATCCCACTGTATTCTGTGGCTTCAATATTCCTTTTCTATATACATTGCAAAAATACATACTCTGTTCTTTAAACATTTCTCTTACTTCCTTCTTTGTAACTTCTAATTCTATATATTTGTACACATTTATTGAGGTAAAATTTACATACAATAAATTTCCCATTGCAGGTGAATTTTAATAATCATATATGATCATGTAACCACCACCATAATGAAGCCACAAACATTTCCAACATCATAAAAAATTTCCGTGTGACTCTTTGCAACTTAGTGCCTGATCTGACCCTATCACCTAATCTCTGATCTTTCTGTTACCTTTTCTAGAAGGTCATACATGTGGTCATACTTAAAACAAAGTGAATCACACTTTGTTATAAAAAAAAAAAAAATTGTAAAGCAATTATACTCCAATAAAGATGTAAAAGATGTAAAGATGTAAAAAAAAATAGCACTAAAAAATTATTAGATATGAGAGATCTGAAAGATGTGAAAATGATAATAATGGTGATAATAAAAGTAATAATGATAAAAAAAATACTATATACTTGAAACATGCTAAGAGGGTAGACGTTACAAGTTATCATCATGGAAAACAGAGATAACTATGTGAGGTGATAGATATATTAACTAAATTATTGTGGGAATCATTTCACAATATATACATGTATCAAATCTCCACATTGTACATCTTAAAGTACACAATGTTATTTGGCAATTAAATCTCAATAATCTTCAAAAAAAAACCAAAGTGAATCAGCTATACATATACAAAATCCCCAGATCTCCTCCCTCTTGTGTCTCCCTGCCATCCTCCCTAACCCACCCCTCTAGGTGGTCACAAAGCACCGAGCTGATCTCCCGGTGCTATACGGCTGCTTCTCACTAGCTACTTTACGTTTTGTAGAGTATATATGTCCATGCCACTCTCTCACTTCCTCCCAGCTTACCCCTCCCCTCCCCATGTCCTCAAGTCCATTCTCTACACCTGTGTCTTTACTCCTGTCCTGCCCCTAGGCTCTTAAGAACCTTTTTTTTTTTTAGATTCCACATATATGTGTTAGCATACGGTATTTGTTTATCTCTTTCTGACTGACTTCACTCTGTATGATGGACTCTAGGTCCATCCACCTCACTACAAATAACTCAATTTCATTTCTTTTAATGGCTGAGTAATATTCCATTGTCTATATGTGCCACATCTTCTTTATCCATTCATTTGCTGACGGACACTTAGGTTGCTTCCATGTCCTGGCTATTGTAAACAGAGCTGCAGTGAACATAGTGGTACATGACTCTTTGAATTGTGGTTTTCTCAGGGTATATGCCCAGTAGTGGGATTGCTGGGTCATATGGTAGCTCTATTTTTAGTTTTTTAAGGAAACTCCATACTGTTCTCCATAGTGGCTGTATCAATTTACATTCCCACCAACAGTGCAAGAGGGTCCCCTTTTCTCCACACCCTCTCCAGCATTTATTGTTTGTAGAATTTTTGAGGATGGAAATTCTGACTGGTGTGAGGTGATACCTCATTGTAGCTTTAATTTGCATTGCTCTAATGAATAGTGATGTTGAGCATCCTTTCATGTGTTTGTTGGCAATCTGTGCATCTTCTTTGGAGAAATCTCTATTTAGGTCTCTTGCCCATGTTTGCATTAGATTATTTGTTTTTTTGATATTGAGCTGCATGAGCTGCTTGTATATTTTGGAGCTTAATCCTTTGTCAGTTGCTTCATTTGCAAATATTTTCTCCCATTCTGAGGGTTGTCTTTTTGTCTGTTTATGGTTTCCTTTGCTGTACAGAAGCTTTTAAGTCTCATCAGGTCCCATTTGTTTATTTTTGTTTTTATTTCCATTTCTCTAGGAGGTGGGCCAAAAAGGATCTTGCTGTGATTTATGTCATAGAGTGTTCTGCCTATGTTTTCCTCTAAGAGTTTTACAGTGTCTCGCCTTACATTTACATCTTTAATCCATTTTGAGTTTATTTTTGTGTATGGTGTTAGGGAGAGTTCTAAGTTCATTCTTTGACATGTAGCTGTCCAGTTTTCCCAGCACCACTTATTGAAGAGGCTGTCTTTTCTCCATTGTATACACTTGCCTCCTTTATTAAAAATAAGGGGATCATATGCGTGTGGGTTTATCTCTGGGCTTTCTATCCTGTTCCATAGATCTATATTTCTGTTTTTCGTGCCAGTACCATACTGTCTTGATTACTGAAGCTTTGTAGTATAGTCTGAAGTCAGGGAGCCTGATTCCTCCAGCTCTGTTTTTCTTTCTCAAGATTGCTTTGGCAATTCGGGGTCTTTTGTGTTTCTGTACAAACAGTGAAATTTTTTTTCTAGTTCTGTGAAAAATGCCATTGGTAGTTTGATAGGATTGCATTGAATCTGTAGATTGCTTTGGGTAGTATAGTCATTTTCACAATAATTATTCTTCCAATCCAAGAACATGGTATATCTCTCCATTTGTTTCTATCATCTTTAATTTCTTTCAGCAGTGTCTTATAGTTTTCTGCATACAGGTTTTTGTCTCCTTAGGTAGGTTTATTCCTAGGTATCTTATTCTTTTTGTTGCAATGGTAAATGGGAGTGTTTCCTTAATTTATCTTTTAGATTTTTCATTATTAGTGTATAGGAATGCCAGAGATTTTTGTGCATTAATTTTGTATCGTGCTACTTTACCAGATTCATTGATTAGCTCTAGTAGTTTTCTAGTAGCATCTTTAGGATTCTCTATGTAGAGTATCAAGACATCTGCAAACAGTGACAGTTTTACTTCATCTTTTCTGATTTGGATTCCTTTTAATTCTTTTTCTTCTCTGATTGTTGTGGCTAAAACTTCTAAAATGATGTTGAATAATAGTGGTGAGAGGGGCAACCTTGTCTTGTTCCTGATCTTAGAGGACATGGTTTCAGTTTTTCACCATTGAGAACGATGTTGGCTGTTGGTTTGTCATATATGGCCTTTATTGTGTTGAGGTAAGTTCCCTCTATGCATACTTTCTGGAGAGTTTTTATCATAAATGGGTGTTGAATTTTGTGCAATGCTTTTTCTGCATCTGTTGAGATGATCATATGGTTTTTATTTTTCAATTTGTTAATATGGTGTATCACATTGATTGATTTCCATATATTGAAGAATCCATGCATTCCTGTGATAAACCCTACTTGATCATGGTGAATGATCCTTTTAATGTGCTGTTGGATTCTGTTTGCTAGTATTTTGTTGAGGTTTTTTGCATCTATGTTCATCAGTGATATTGGCCTATAGTTTTCTTTCTTTGTGACATCTTTGTCTGGTTTTGTATCAGGGTGATGGTGGTTTTGTCAAATCAGTTTGGGATTGCTCCTCCCTCTGCTATACTTTGGAAGAGTTTGAGAAGAATAGGTAGTCACTCTTCTCTAAATGTTTGATAGAATTCGCCTGTGAAGCCATCCAGTCCTGGGCTTTTGTTTTTTGGAAGATTTTTAATCACAGTTTCATTTTCAGTGCTTGTAATTTGGTCTGTTTATATTTTCTATTTCTTCCTGGTTCAGTCCCTGAAGGTGGTGCTTTTCTAAGAATTTGTCCATTTCTTCCACGTTGTCCATTTTATTGGCATAGAGTTGCTTGTAGTAATCTCTCATGATCCTTTGAATTTCTGCAGTGTCAGTTGTTACTTCTGCTTTTCCATTACTAATTCTGTTGATTCGAGTCTGCTCCCTTTTTTTCTTGATGAGTCTGGCTAATGGTTTATCAATTTTGTTTATCTTTTCAAAGAACCAGCTTTCAGTTTTAATGATCTTTGCTATTGTTTCCTTCATTTCTTTTTCATTTATTTCTGATCTGATCTTTATGATTTCTTTCCTTCTGCTAACTTTGGGTTTTTTTGGTTCTTCTTTCTCTAATTGCTTTTTGTGTGAGGTTAGGTTGTTTATTTGAGATGGTTCTTGTTTCTTGAGGTAGGATTGCACTGATATAATCTTCCCTCTTAGAACTACTTTTGCTGCATCCCATAGGTTTGGGGTCATCGTGTTTTCATTGTCATTTGTTTCTAGGTATTTTTTAACTTCTTCTTTGAATTCTTCAGTGATCTCTTGGCTATTCAGTAGTGTATTGTTTAGCCTCCATGTGTTTGTATTTTTTACAGATTTTTTCTTGTAATTGATACCTAGTGTCATAGCATTGTCGTCGGAAAAGTTACTTGATACAATTTCAATTTTCTTAAATTTACCAAGGATTGATTTGTGACCCAAGACATGATCTATCCTGGAGAATGTTCCATGAGCACTTGAGAAGAAAGTGTATTTTGTTGTTTTTGGATGGAATGTCCTATAAATGTCGATTAAGTCCATCTTGTTTAATGTATCATTTAAAGTTTGTGTTTCCTTATTTATTTGCAATTTGGATGACCTGTCCATTGGAGAAAGTGGGGTGTTAAAGTTCCTTACTATTTTGTGTTACTGTTGATTTCCTCTTTTATAGCTGTTAGCAGTTGCCTTATGTATTGAGGTGCTCCTATGTTGGGTGCATATATATGTATAATCATTGTATCTTCCTACTGGATTGATCCCTTGATCATTATATAGTGTCCTTCCTTGTCTCTTGTAACATTCTTTATTTTAAAGTTTATTTCATCTGATATGAGTATTGCTACTCCAGCTTTCTTTTGAGTTCCATTTGCATGGAATATCTTTTTCCATCCCCTCACTTTCAGTCTGTATGTGTCCCTAGGTCTGAAGTGGGACTCTTATAGACAGCATATATATGGGACTTATTTTTGTATCCATTCAGCCAGCCTTTGTCCTTATGTTGGAGCATTTGATCCATTTACATTTAAGGTAGTTATCGATATGTATGTTCCTGTTACCATTTTCTTAATAGTTTTGGGTTTGTTATTGTAGGTCTTTTCTTCTCTTGTGTTTCCTGCCTAGAGAAGTTCCTTTAGCATTTGTTGTCAAGCTGGTTTGGTGGTGCTGAACTGTCTTAGCTTTTGCTTGTCTGTAAAGGTTTTAATTTCTCCATCAAATCTGAATGAGATCCTTGCTGGGTAGAGTAATCTTGGTTGTAGGTTTTTCCCTTTCATCACTTTAAATATGCCCTGCCATACCCTTCTGGCTTGCAGGGTTTCGGGTAAAAGATCAGCTGTTAAACTTTTGGGGATTCCCTTGTATGTTATTTGTTGTTTTTCCCTTGCTGCTTTTAATATATTTTCTTTGTGTTTAATTTTTGGTAGTTTAATTAATATGTGTCTTGGCGGGTTTCTCTTTGGATTTCTCCTGTATGGGATTCTCTGTACTTCCTGGACTTGATTGACTATTTCCTTTCCCATATTAGGGAAGTTTTCAACTATAATCTCTTCAAATATTTTCTCAGTCCCTTTCTTTTTATCTTCCTCTTCTGGGACCCATGTAATTCGAATGTGGTGCATTTAATGTTGTCCCAGAGGTCTCTGAGACTGTCCTCAATTCTGTTCATTCTTTTTCTGTATTCTGCTCTGTGGTATTTATTTCCAGTATTTTATCTTCCAGGTCACTTATCCGTTCTTCTGCATCAGTTATTCTGCTATTGATTGCTTCTAGAGAATTTTTAATTTCATTTATTGTATTGTTCATCATTATTTGCTTGCTCTTTAGTTCTTCTAGGTCCTTGTTAAACGTTTCTTGTATATTCTCCATTCTATTTCCAAGATTTTGGATCATCTTTACTATCATTACTCTGAATTCTTTTTCAGGTAGACTGCCTATTTCCTCGTCATTTGTTCGGTTTGGTGGGTTTTTACCTTGCTCCTTCATCTACTGTGTTTCTGTGTCTTCTCACTTTGCTTAACTTACTGTGTTTAGGGGTCTCCTTTTCACAAGCTGCAGGTTCACAGTTCCCGTTGTTTTGGTGTCTGCCCTCAGTGGCTAAGTTTGGTTCAGTGGGTTGTGTAGGCTTCCTGGTGGAGGGGCCTGGTGACTGTGTTCTGGTGGATGAGGCTGGATTTTGTCTTTCTGGTGGGCAGGTCTGCGTCCGGTGGTGTGTTTTGGGGTGTCTGTGACCTTAGTATGATTTTAGGCAGCCTCTCTGCTGATGGGTGGGGTTGTGTTCCTGTCTTGCTAGTTGTTTGGCATAGGGTATCCAGCACTGTAGCTTGCTGGTCGTTGAGTGAAGCTGGCTCTTAGCGTTGAGATGGAGATCTCTGGAAGAGATTTCGCTGTTTGATATTATGTGGGGTTGGGAGGTCTCTGGTGGACCAATGTCCTGAACTTGGCTCTTCCACCTCAGAAGCACAGGCCTGACACCCGGCCAGAGCACGAAGACCCTGTCAGCCATATGGCTCTCTTTGGGCTTAAAGCATGTGTTTTTATCATTTCCCAGAGTCTCTGTGTGAGATTAAGTTTCAGTAGCTTGCTACGGTGGATTTTTCATCTACTTCCATTTTCTATACTACCTCACCACTTCTTTGCCAGTTTTACTCTAATCCTTGTCTCAGAGGGTGTTTCTTGGGAAAGCCAAAATAAGATGGACATACATGTGAATCAAAATGAGATTCCAAATATGACAAGGATAAGATAAACTATTATGGCAGAAAGAACATTATTCTGAAAAAAGCTTCTTCATGGATACTCCTAAAGTGGGCAGTGGATGATGTATAAAACAACATCTCTGGTGACCCTGATCAGGCAATGTCTCTGAGTCCTATGTTCATGACAGCTTCTCACTTTTCGAATAACATTTGTCATGCATGGTCCCTGTGGAGATGAGTAGCCTTTCCTTTGTTTTCTCCTAACATGGGGCATTACACCCACTGCTTTTCATGACGTTTTGCAATCTTTCAAAGATTGTTTCAAATCTCAGCTTTAATTCGACCACGTTGGTAAGAACAGAACAACAACAAAAAGTAGCTTTCTTTTGCTGTGTTATCCAGGTAGATGAAAAAAGTATCCAGGAATCAAAACCACAGCACACAAAGTCGGACACGCATTCCAGCGTTGGAGGAGGAAGCTGGCACCCAGGAAAAAGCTCTTCTGAAATGGCCCAGTTCTGCTCAGGGGCGGCGGGAACAGTTCCTCTTCCTATCGGCGTGGCGGCCTCTGGCACGGCATGCGCGTGGGTGTGGGCACAGGGGCCGCCTGCCTCCTCACGGCCCAGTGGGCTAGGTCACATCCACTCCTGGGCCTGGGGGCTGGCAGGAACCTCAGGCCATGGAGCTGGGTACCAGGCAGGACGCCCTCAGGTTGGGGCAGCTGCGCCTGGCCCTTGGGGGCAGTAGCCACGACCTCACAGGTCTTGTGGGCTCCAGGGCCAGCGAAGCGCATCCTCTAAACCCCTCGGCTCAATGGGCCTTTTACAGGAAGGTTTGGATCAAAATGACCCACACCAGCGAGTCTGGCTGGCCGGAGGGGCACAGTGCCTCCAGGGGACCACTTTGCCCCCTGCCACTGCACCCTGCTGAAGGGGCCAACCTGGGGGTGCCGTCAGGGCTCAGAAGGTACTGGAGCGGCCCTCCAGCAGCGCCTCCTGTGAGGACTGGTGGTTAGCAACGGGCAGCGCCTCCACTGATGTGCTGAAGACGCAGCTGCGGGCAGAAGCGAAGCCCCCCTTACCTATCTTGAAGTAATAGTTTGTTCCTTTTTTATTCAGACTTTTCAAAGGATGACAATTACTTAACCTACAGACATCGTGGAGTGGTGCCTTACTGTTGTGAATGCGGTGTCACTTTTATTCTGATGAAGTCCTTTAGCTGATAACAATAATTTATTATTGATTAAATGACCTCAGTATGCAAAGTTATATGTTTGTTTTTAGTGAACTAATCTACATTCACTCATTTTAAAGCTCTGTATGATAGGAACTGGGCATCACAGAAGTTTGCATGCATCATTAAAACTTGTGGGATTCAGGAAGGCTCTCACAGGTTAGGACTGGACATTGTGACTGTGCTGTGTGCAGCATGCCCGGGCTGATATGGTACACACAGACTGAAAAGGGGATATTCCTAACTTCCTCTGAAGAAAAATGTTCTGAATTTCTCACACCAGCTTTGAGTACTCCTACATGTATCAACTTAAATGTTCTTAACAAACCTGCAAGATACAGACAGCTAATCCATTTCTAAAGAGGCAAAAGTATGAAGTAGCTGGAATGAAGGAGCTAACGCATCACACATTTCTCCCTCTTGCCTGATTTCCGCATCAACTGAGAATGACAAATGTTCAAACAGGTCAATGAGATCCAAGCAGCACCTTTACTACTGATTATGGCTAATCTGAACATATGGCTTAAGGATTGTTATCCATATGGATTTACTAATAGTACATCCCTGAGAAAGACATATCTACCCTCAGAAAAACATAGTCCTTTCCTGCTAAGGGTGGAGCTTTTACTGCTAGGCTTACCAAAAGATCTAGAAGGAGGTCAGAGCTCTGACTCCCTGAGTTCCCAAAGAAAAGGCAGCAGGAAATTGTCTAAGTTACACCCATGAGATCATTCACATCTTCTCCCTTGGAGAGGTGCAGGTAAGGAGGCCTAAAGCAACACAGGGAGTTAGTTTCTACACGGAAGCATAAAGCCGGAGGAAAGTGGGTCCCCCATTCCTAATTTCTCCAGCTTTATATTTGTTTTACTTCTTAACTCTATGGCTAACCAAAAGTTTGATCATCACCATGTGGGGAGGCAATCAGCAGCCTATTTGTGCAGTCCTGTATCTACTTCATCAGACTGTTCTTATAGTCCCAAGCACTGCTTCTGTATGTATACTCTTGGGCCCACTATTAAATAAGTTTGATTTTGCTGCTGGATGGCTTGGAAATAGGTCAAAAGAGCACTTTTATTAAATTAACTACAAGGCCACTCTACCCTCGGCTGAATTTCTATTCCCTAATCTATTTCCCATCTCAAATTAAGTCTATCTATGCTGTTCAACACATTTTGAGAAGTCCAGTTATTTACTATTTTACCAAATATGAGCTGGGAGCCCATGGCAGGCACTGTTACAGCACCAGGTATCAAAGAGTAAATAAAACACCATTCCTGCCTTCATGAAATGTGAATGTTGTAGGAGAAAAATAACATACACCTATAAAGATATAAATGTACAATATGTTAGGCTATGATTAGTGGAACAAAAAGAGGGAAGCAGGAGAGAGGGAGAAGGTGGGAAAGTTACTTAATAAAGTATTCAAGGAAGATTCCTTTGTTGAAGTGACATTTGAACAGAGACTTGAAGGAAGAAAGAGAAAGTACCTTGTGTTTGTCTGGGAAGAGTTCATTCAAGGCATAGGAAACAGAAAGTACAAAGGACCAGAGTGAACGGCTGGAGAGGAGTGACAAGAAGTAGTTGAGACTGAAGAGATGGAGAGAAGGCATATCACACAGAGCCGTGTAGACCACAGGGAGGGCTCTGGCTGTTACTTAGAGTGAAGCTAGAATGTGAAGCTATTGGAAAGTTCGAGCATATAAAAGTCACAGTGAGACTTACATTTTAAGTGAACCATACAGAATTTGGTGTGGAAGATAGAATGTGATGAGGCAAGGAATACTCAAAGGTATGTAAGGGATTTGTAAGGGATTTGGTGGCTTGGATCAAGGTAGTCATAGTAAGGGTGATGAAAAGTGGTAAAATTTCTGGATATATTTGAAGATAAGAGAACAGAATATTCTAATATTCTGCTGTGGAGGATGAAAGAAAAAGAAGAATTAAAGTTCTGGCCTAAGCAATGAAGAAAATGGACCTTCCATTTTCTACAACAGGGCATACTGCAAGAAGAGCAGGTTGGATGACAGAGCTGGTGGGGTGAAAATAAGAAACTTATTTTCAGAGATGTAGTACTTGATATACCTATTAGATAACCAAGTAAATATTTTGAGTAGATAATAAGAGTTGAGCAGAGAAATAATGGGATTCATCAAAGAGATGGCATTAAAAGGTGTGAGCCCACATGAGAACATATAAGCAATGAATGAAGACACAAAATAGCAGGACCAATCAAAGACCCCTGGGACACTTTATCATTACGAGGGTACATTGAAAAGGATAATTCAGCCGTGGAGCAGAAATACCTCAATCCACATCTGGCTCATATCTCATGCTGCCCAGCTCAGTGAACTGGCTGAGGTTTGAAGGAGCTAACAAATAATACTGATAGATAGAGGAGTCAGATATTGAAATAAGAGTATCTGAGAGAGTTGGGGAATGCTGCTCAAGTACGTACAAATGATGAACTGCCTAATATTGACCCATAGTTAGCACTGAGAATCCACAGGCTTTGAAAGAAAAGTTTTCACCACTAAACTTACCATGACTTTGAGAATGGGCCAGAGCACATACTCTCTGAAAGCAAATAAAACCCAAAGAAGAAAAGGTAGAAGCAGATGGATTTTCCCCAAACTCACAAATCAGACAATTTGTTGTCATTCCCTAATGCAGTGCTTCCAAATCACTGGGGAAGAGGGGCGACTTTGTCCTTCAGAAGACATTCAACAATGTTTGGGAACATTTTTGGTTGTCACAGCTGGGTGGAGGTGCTTCTGGCATCTAGCAGGGAGAGGCTAGGGCTCCTGCTAAGCCTCCAGTAAAGCACAGGACATCCCCCTATCCCTCCACAACAGAAAATTATCTGGCTCAAATGTCAATAGTGCTGTGGCTGAGAAACTGCCCTAATGCAAATGTTTAGGGAGAATCACATAGAGTTATTTTTCATAGTTTATTTTTAACTTAAAGATATATATTATGTTGAGATTTCAGTTTGTTTCTTTTTTCCCCCGCCTCAGCATTGTTTTTTTTATTGTGGTAAAATATACATAATATAAAATTTACCCTTTTAACCACTTTTAATTATACAATTCAGTGGCATTAAGTACATTCACATTGCTGTTGTATGATTCCACTTAGATGAGGTACCCATAGTAGCCAAATTCAGAGTCAGCACTGTTTTGAATATATATTTATTACAGGAAATACTACGGGAGTCATTGCACATAGCGGGGATATAATAAAAAGAGTTAGCTGCAACACTTTTGGAGAGCTAAAAACACACAGAGAGACAAAGCAGAGGTAACCCATATATAAGAGCAATTCATGTATAAGGTAACCCACATGTAAGAAGCTATGAAACTTAGGGCTGGAGCAACAAAAGGGGAAAGAAAACTAGGAGCTTAGAGGAAAGGATTTCATGGAGCTGGTGCTTAGATCTCTTGTGGGTGGGGGGTGCCACAGAGCCACTGCTGACAAATCTGGGAGGGCTCAGGTACTGAGGCTGCTGTCAAAAGCTGGAGGCTGACCCAACTGGGGCTGTTGGAGTAACTCTGACAAATATAGGAAAATCAAGAAAACAGGATCAGGGAAAACTTTCCATCCTCCTTTGATCCCTGCCTAATTATTTCTTCTAGCGCCTCCTTTTGGCAGAATCTAAGAAAGAAAGATACCTTTCAAGGAAAAGCAGTTTGTAGCATCCCAGCTCTAGCATCACAGAGTAAACTGTAGCATGAATGTAGAGTTGAAGGATGAGTTATATAACAGCACAATAATTGTAAACCATTGCTGTTAACTGGCACATAATATACAACCCGATGTGCATCCACCATATTTCACCTTTGAATTTACCTATCCACTCTCTCAGATTGCCCCCAACTACCTGCCACCACAAACTATGCTGAGCAGTTTACTCTAATATAGAGCTAGCCACTAGATCATAGGGGTTATGAATATTTATTTTACTCAGTAGTTCCAGATTAATCTTTCGATTGTTTGAACTTCTCTAAAATCACACCACCCATCGGTAAAGCTGAATCTTTATATTGGTAGTTTTTAATAGAAGTATCTTGATGGTTTTATTTGATTTCTCAGCAGAACCTCTGAAAAAATTGGAACAATTATCTGACTCTACTGAGACCTAAAATCAATTGATGTTACAACTTTTCTGTGTTCAAACTCTCTCCTCCAAATTTCTCACTTGCATCTTTACCTAGAAAATATTCTACATTCACCATCATGGCCACTTCACTGGATGCACTTACCTTGCTTTCCCTGCATTATATTTGTCTACGAGATTATACCCAACACTGTCTACTGCATTTCTGCACAGAGACAATTAACGCAGTGGAGAAAACACACAACCATGTTTCCTAGTCCCATTTTAAATGTTGATCGCTAACTCAAGTGGACTGGCTAACAAAAGACATGTAGAGAGAACTCACAGAACAAAATAAATGAAAAATTGCTAATAAGATACTAAATTGTACAATCTATTCACAATTAAAGATAAGAAAGTTAAAATTACAAGATACCATTGTTATCAAATTGGCAAAAGAAGATAATGTTTGATGACACCCAGTGTGGGAAACAAACATTCTCTTATATTTTGATTCATTCATTTGATAACACATATTTACTGAGTTTCCTTCATATGCCAGGCACATTTCTAGGCAATGAGAAAATAGCAGGAACCAAGATTGGAGGTGTCTCTGACTCAAGAAGTTAACACTTCAGAAAGGAGAAGGGAAAGAAACACATAACAACATGTCAGATATTAATAAAAAGAAATAAATCTGAGTCAAAGGCTAGGTAGTGGTTAACAGAGCAATGTTTTCTCATAAGGTGGTCAGGGCATACCTCTACTGAAACAGAAGCCTAAATGAAATGGGGGAGAAAGTTATATATGAATATGGGGCAGAGTATCACAAGCAATTAAGACAGCAAGTACAAATGTCCGGAGGTAGGGGTATTTTTTGCCTATTGACAATAGTGTGGTTATAGTAAAATGGATAATAGGAAGGACACTATTTATGAGATCAGAGAAATGGGAAAGTGCCAGGTCAGGAAGGAATTGGTAACGAACTTATATTTAATTCAGATTCTTCTGGGATTTATCTGTTTGCTCTTAGAAGGAGTATATATTGGTACAAACTTCTTGAAGGGTCATTTGGTAATATTTTTCAAAATTAAAAGGGCACAGACTCTCTGAACCAGCAATTCCAATTATAATTCTTTACACTCAGAAATATTCCCACAAGTGTGAAAGGTTTATGAACAAATATTTTAATTTCAATATGTGGGTAATAAAAAATGGAAATAAACTAAACATTTATTTGTAGGCAGGTGACCATACAATTTATCATCTGAACTGGGACAATTGTGAGGATGAATGGAAGAGCTGCTAACAATAATGCAAGGACATCACACATAAACCAGAACTGTCCATTGAAAACAGAAATGTTCTCTATCAATGGGAAACTGGTTAAAAGAATTATGCTATATCTAAACAGTGGAGTTCTATATAGCTGTAAGAAAGAAGATCTATGTAACTACCAACAACTTATCTATCTTCATAGAGACTGCCCATATAAAATTTTGATTGAAAAAGAGACATACAGAGATATAGGGAGACATAGATACACATACAAATAGGCTTGTGCAAGTAACCATTTCCAAAAGGATTAAAATAATTAGTGAGCTCTGGGAAATGGGATATGGGGTGGGGAGGAAGAAGAGTTTTAATTTTTTAAACATTATTTTGAATTTTTGGCCATAAGCACACAAAATAAAAAGTTTAGAAAAGTCTATTATTTGTATATTCTGGTCTGCATTAAGAAGACCCCATTGAATAGCTCATGAAATGTTATTTCCATTTTCTCATCTCATTATAGCTACTGGCTTTCTTTCCCCTCTGCCAAAAACATGTGTTTTAATTTCACTTCTGCTGTCTAAGGTCAATCAAATAACACTTTAAAAATACAGTAGAAGCTCTTTTAAACAATATGTACTTAAGTGGCCTGAATTATCCAAATTTTCCATTTTCTTAGCACAACTGGATCTTACTGCTGGCAGGCAAGTGAGTACGTTTCTAACACACCTGCACATTTCTGCTCTCACAAACTGGGTTGAATCCTTGCTAAAGCTTCAGTTGTGTTTGTAACCAACTTAAGTCAGTGTCATTTTCTTAGTAATTATATAATTTTATTAAATAATACCTCAAAAAACACATGATTGTGTGTGCGTGTGTATCAATGATACTTGCTTTGAAAATTAAGGTAGAAATGAGAACAACAACAACAAAAAAACCCATGTGTCAAACTGCGTAAGGACAAGAACTGTGATGAAACTTTGGGGGAGAATATAAAGAATTGTTAATTTTCCACTTAGACTGCTTCAGAATATTTAAATTTTCTTACTTTAACAAAATCAAATTTGGAAATGATAAACATTGTCCTTATAAGTGTAGTTTAGGTGAGAAAAAGAAAGATTCAGAATAAAAAGATTTGGCCCTACTTCAAACGGTCTATTTTTAAATTAACGTACAGAGTTTGAAGTGGCTATAAACTTATTTGTGATTTTCTTTTTCAGCTGACTGTTCCAATTAACATTCTCAATCCAAGTTTCCCAATTATTGTTTTTTGGCTCTTTATTTCTCCAACTCAAATATTTCCTTTTCCATTTCTGAAAAATTCCCTAAACTTTCACAACTGCCTTTAATGAATCATTTATCTGCTGATGACTTAGAACAATAGACAAGAACAATAAACTATTTCTAGCCCTAATGTCTCTATTAAGCTTCATAATTTCATTTCTGCATTCTATATCATTCATTCAAAGAATGGCATTCATTCGGTCCTTTAAAAAATATTTACTGAACGCCTACCATATGTGAGGAACTGAGCTACACACTTGGAAAACAAGGAATTAAGTTCTTCAAAGAATTCAGTTTAGTGAAGAAGGCTAATTAATGAATAACAGTTACAATAAAAGGTGGTCATTTCTATAAGATGTGTAAATATGAGATGTTGGAGGAGAAAACAAGTCTATCTTTATACAGGCATCTCAAAGCAGAACACATCCCAAACCACACCTATTATTCAAGCTTTCTTCCTCCTCAATTTACATACAAGTGAAGGATGCCTCAGTCCACCCCGCTGCCAAGGCAGAAAGCTACACGTTCAATCACAAACCATGTTCTATCAGTTCAGTTGTGTCACTTAAAGATTACTTGAACCCATTCACCCAACTCAAAATCTTTATCTGGTCCTCATCATTTATCTCCTTGGATTAATAAAATAGGCTCATCTACCTTCTCCAAATTGAGCTTATTTTTTCCTCCTACTTTATTGATGCATAATTGAGAAATAAAATCTTAAAATATTGAAAGTGTACAACATGATGATTTGATACAGGTATACACTGTGAAAGAATTCCCCCCCCCATCAAGTTAATTGACAAATCCATTACCTCATATATTTACTTTTTAATTTAATTTTATTTTTGATGAGAACATTTACAGTCTATTCTCTCAGGAAATTTAAATTATATAATACAGTGTTATCAGCTATAGTTACCAGGTTATGCATTAGAGCTTCATACCTTATTCATCTTATAGCTGAAAGTTTGTACCCTTTTACCAACCTCTCCCTATTTCCCCCACCCCCAGGTCCTGGCAACCACTTTTCTACTCTGTTTCTATGAGTTTGACATTTCTTTTTCAGATTCCACTTGTAAGTGATGCAGTATTTGTCTTTCTCTGTCTGGCTTATTTCAGTTAACATAAGCCCTCCAGATTCATCCATGTTGTAAATGACAGAATTTCCTTTTTTAAAGACTAAATAATATTCAATTACATATTATAATTATATAAAATTTTCTTTATCCATTTATTTGTTGACTTATACTTGGGTTGTATCTATACCTCAGCTATTGTCAATAATGCTGCAACGAACATGGAAGTACAGATATCTCTTCCAGATAATGGTTTTGTTTCCTTTGGATATATACTCAGAAGTAGGATTACTGGATCATATGGTAGTTCTACTTTTACTTTCTTGAGGAACCTCCGTACTGTTTTTCATAGTGACTATATGCGTTTATATTTCCACCAACAGTGTACAGGGTTCCCTTTATTCCACCTCCTCTCTAACATTTTTATCTCTTGATTTAGATAACAGACATCCTAAAAGGTGTGAAATTGTGGTTTTGACTTTGATTACCCTGATGATTAGTGATGATGAGCACTTTTCATGTACCTGTTAGCCATTTGTGTTTTCTTTGGAAAATGTCTATTCAAGAGTTCTGCTTACTTTTTAATGGTTTTTTGTTTGTTTTTTTGCTATCGAGTAGCATGAGTTCCTTGTATATTTTAAAAATTAACTCCTTATCTGATATAAAGTTTGCAAATACTTTTTCCCATTCCCTAGGCTGTCTTTTCATTTTGTTGTTGGTTTCCTTTGTTGTGCAGAAGCTTTTTCATTTGATATAGTCTCACTTGTTTGTTTTTTGCTTTTTTTAAATTTTGCTTTTGTTGCTTTGCTTTTGATGTCAAAAGCAAATTAAACATTGTGAAGGTGAATGTCAGGGAGCTTACCCCCTGTTTTCTTCTAGGAATTTTACAGTTTTAGATTTTATGTTCAAGTCTTTAATCCATTTTGACTTGATTTTTGTCTATGGTATAGTATAGGGCTCCAGTTTTCCCAACACTATTGAAGAGACTATCCTTTTCCCATTGTATATTCTTAGCTCCCTTGTCAAAAATGTATTGACCATGTATGCATATGTTTATTTCTGAGCTCTCTATTCTGTTCCATTGATCTATTTGTCTGTTTTGATGCTAATACCATGCTTTTTTTATTACTATAATTTTGTTATATAATCTGAAATGAGGAAGTCTGATGTCTCCAGCTTTGTTGTTTCTCAAGAGTGCTTTGGCTATTCAGGGTCTCTGTGGTTCCCTACAGATTTTAAGATTTTTAAAATATTTTTGTGAAAAATGACATTTGAACTTTGATAGGGATTGCATTAAATCTGCAGATAACTTTGGGTAGCCTGGACATTTAAAAAATATTAATTATTCTGAGCTTCTTCTGATACACTCTCTACTCTGGCACCTGGATTGTCTCTCCGAAAGGTAATTGTGGGCATGCCTCACTCCTGTTTTCTCTTTCCACGACTCCCTATTGCCTTCAGGATGAAGATCTACCTCATCTCTGACCATGCTTCTACCTGTACCTTTCTTTCTTATGATTATATATTACAGTCTGATTGAGAATTAAACTTTGGAACACTCGTAAATTAAGCATATTCTTTAAAGAATGTTCCAGGTAGTTTTTCTCATAACTTCTGCCTCTCAACAAGTAGCACTGCAGTTTCAATTTCCTCTGGATCCAATTGCAATGAATACATTGCAATTACAGATTTAGACACATTGCATGCCTTTCATGGTTATGTAATTGAGTGATTATGTGGTCCAATTAGAGCTATCACCAACTTGGATTTCAGCCATTGTTTCACATGGCTCCCTTCCCTGAAATCAGGATAACAGCTCCTGGAGGGTAAATCTTTGCAGAGTATGTTCAGGGTTTCTCTTAAGACGGCAGAAGAATTAGTAAGATCCTTCAATAACTGGCATAAACAATTATAAAGTGTTATTTTAATATTGTTCTTAAAAAATTATGAAGTTCATGCAACACCATTTGCTTATTCACCTATATCTTTAGTGCCTACCATGTGAGAGGCACTACTCTAAGTGATGAGATTCAAGGGTGAATAAAGTGTAAACCCCCTCCTAAATGGAAGAAATATAAAGATAAGTATACTTTACATTTTCTAGTAGTAAGGAGGTGGATAAATTATCATTTTTTATGCTAATAAGTCTAACCTGAGAGCTACATATAGTCAAAAAACATTTTAAAATTTATTCATTCAATTAAAACACAGTCATTGAATTTGTATTTTGTATCAGGTACTGTGTGGAACAATGGCAAAAGAGGTGAACAAAAAGCATAAATAATACCTTAGTTCTTGCCTTCAAAGAACCAGCAGTCTAGTGGAAGATGATATTATTGAAATAGTCACTTAATTCAGTGAATAAGTGTAACTACTGAACATGTTAAACACTCTAATGTAGAAACTCATGATGCTGTAAGAACATTTAACAATGGGATTGATTTCATCAAAATTGGCCAGGGAGGGTATCCTTGAGGAAGTGATGATGGAGCTTAGGTCTAATGAGTGGTTAGGAGTTTACTAGGCAGGGAAGAGGGAGAGTGTGCTCCTGGCAAAGAAACCAGCTTGCACTAGGACCCTGTGAAAGGAAGCAACATAAAAACTCTGAAGTCCTGACAGGGCAATCTAATCGGAGTAGAGAGGCCAAGGAAAATGTGGGTATGGAGCAGGTTTTAAGGCACTGCTAAAGGGTTTAATGCAGGGATAGGAGCAGTATGGGAGGAGGGTCTGAAGAGAACTGAATTGGAGGTGAGAGTGTTATAAACAGATGTGTTCTGTAAAGATAATTGGCTATCCTGGAGAGAACTGATTATGAGGGAGAACAGTGACTTTGGGGAGACCTTCAGGAGGCTTTCACAAGGGTCCAGGTATGAGGTGATGATGCTGTGAAACAAGATGGTACTAGTGCCAATGACGAGGAGGTGAAATTATGAAGATAATTAGGATGTAAAATTGTTAGAACTTGTTGGTGGATTAGTGAGGAAAAAGTATTAGATGCCTTGTGTTCTAACTTGGTAACATGAATGAATGGTGTTACTGTTCTCTGAGATAGGGAACAGTATATGTAAAAAAATCTACTTAATTGTCTATCCACCAGATTCCTTTTCTCTTGTTGCTTTTTATAAGTCAAATGCCAAATAGGGTCAAATCTGGATTTGCAAATATTAAACTCACCACTAGTCTAATTTTATTTCTCTAAGTTTTCTTGTAAGAAATGAAACTGATCAACTTTAAAACATCAGAAAGCACTTAACACATCACATTTGCATGATAGGGTAACAGGCAAATAGCTTGTCATGGGTTGGCATCTGAGCAAGCCCACAATCCTATCAGCAGTTCACTAGTTTGATATGATCCAAACATAAATACCCAGAAGTTGATGCCAGAGCTTTGACTGTTAAACAAAGGATTCTTAAACTGGACTGACAACTTAGAAACCAACTTATGTCTTAAGCTTTGTATGCCAGGAGTTAAAAGAAAGAGCCGAGGGTTGAATTAATTAATATGTCAGCTCTTATTAATGCAGTTCAAACCTCTCAAATGATGGAAGTTCTAAGAGAGATGTTTTCTTCTAAGAAACACATATTTGTGTTAAACACAAAATGAGTTACAATGAATGGATCCCCCCTCCGCCATTTTAAAAACTCTATTATCAGTTTGGAGGACAGATTTAATTCCTAAATTCAAAGGCAAGGGCATCCTACAAATAGACTATCAGTGTTAAAGATTTTGTAAACGATTATAATATTTTTTGAAAAAATAATAGAAATTTTGATAACAGACTATTCTTTTATATTAAATAGGCTGAATACAATAATTTTTGAGGTTACTTTCTGACTTTGGAAGAAGAATGGATAATACGAGTGTAAAGGGAGGGAAAAGAACTGGATGATGATGTTGTTGATGATAACAATGAACAATAATAGAGAGCTTATTACTAAGTACTGGAATACCGTATGTGGATTAGCTCCTTAGAACCTTTAGGGGCAAAAACTAGTGCTACTATTTTACAGATGAGGAAACTGAGGCACAGAGACATTATACAGTTTGCTGTAGGTGAGGCACCTTGGGGAGTTAAGCAAAGTCCCAACCTAAGTAGTCTAACTTTAGAAGCTGTGATTTGACCCACTATAATCCCTCTTAGTGGTAACTTTATTTCAGAATCATTAAACTTTGGTGTTATTATGTGTTAGAAGTTTTGAATGGAAATGAGGATTGGGACAAAATATTCCTTTCCCTGATGTATTCTACTGTGGAAACCCTGAAAAAAAGTGAACAGGAAACACTACACTAATCAAGCTTGAGGTGGATTTTTCCCCCTATAGGAAAAAGCTCCCCTATAATTCACTACTAGGCAGGGATTCCAGTGGAATTCAGAATGGATATATTTAAATGTAACAACTGAAAATTTAGAGTTGACTTTTTATCTCTGTGGTACACTACACACTGTGACCTAAAACGCAAAAGCACGCTGACAGGAAGAATTTACAAATGACTTTTCCTCTGGAAAAAAGAAAAGAAAACAATGCAAATTGTTGTGGGATCCTAAATGTAACACATATTCCCAAAGGTGGCTTTGGGCTGTTCTTTACACTGCTCACCTGAGCTCATTAATTAGTGTTTCAGTAATTTTTTGTTCTTGGGGAAATGAAGAGGCAATGTGGCGTAGTGGAGAAGGCTTGCTTCTAGCCTAACACAGGATCGGCAGCTTAATTCCACAATTAGCAGCTCTAAGACTTGAGCAAGTTATGGAAACTTCTCTATTATATGCTACTCTGATGTGCAAAATGGATATTTTAATTGTGACTACATCTAAGCATTGTTTTAAAGATTATATATATATACATATATATATAAGCTTATTATATTTAAATAAACATTTTGCCTATGTATCTTAAGTCCTTAAAATAGAGCCTGACACACAACAGATGTTCAAGAGATGTTCACAATTACTATTATTATCTGACCTTAAAGTACAGATTGTTAGTGTCTACAAATAAATAGCCAGGACATTATTTACTTATGAATAAATCCTAACTTTTGGAGAGAATAAAAATGTGCCTTTTTTATTTCCAGACTTTAAATCATTTTTGGCATAAAAAAAGAGTTGAGAGTGATTTAGATTTAACTATTTCATTTTTTAATTAAAAATTGCTCACGGGTTATATTGACTGCAAACAGGGTAAAGAGAGACTGCTTTCTAGACAGCAGCCTGGAGGTTATTGAGTGGGTGCCCGTGATCCCAGGCTGTGCACTAAAGCTCTGACTGCTTTGTGTCAAAGCAGAAGAGTAACTGACATTCTAGTAAACACAGGTTGAAAAACGACCTTGATTTTCACTTTGTCCCTGACTCAGCAGGACAGTTGATTCTGATATCCTTTACCTGGTTGAATAAAGACCATAAAACATGATTTTAAAACAAAACCAACAATATCCTCATGGGTATATGCTGAGCAAAAACCTCACGTGTGTTTTATTCCTCTTTTTTAGTGTTCTAATTTCATTTGTTGATATGAACAAATACGAATGCAATTCCTTAGAGGTTGTTTGCCTCCATTCTAAATAAAATGTTTCAGATAGATAGATAGATAGATAGATAGAACAGAAACTGAAAAGTCATTATTGTAATGTACACTATTCCATCCAAACCAAGATACCAAATATTTGACCTGATATTTTAGTGCTAAAATAGATGTTATTTGTTTGTGCACTAAATTTAATGATTTAAATGTCTGTCTCTTGCCTTCCATCACCAAAATCTAGTACTTCATGACACTTTTCTCATTTGGTTATATGCCATACAACAGAATTCTTAAGAGGTAACATCATAATGGGATTTTCTAGACTGAGATTTACAAGGAATACTTTTCCTTGCAAACAGGACGTTAGCCAACCAAATTTGGCGTATATTCTTATATTCTCTGGTCTCTTTGGCATCGTCTTATGTCTTTGTGGCAACTGGGTGCTGCTGATAAAGTCTAAATTTATGGATTTCTTGCTTGGGAAGGCCCTTTGTTGGCACATAAGATCCAGGTAGAAAGTCCATTTTACCAATAATGGATACTTTGTCAGGTGGTATTAAACAATACTGTCACCATTGCATATGATGCAAACTGCAAAATAACTTGAAAATCATCATGCTTTTAATATGCCAGTAAACTTGAGATTCAGTATAGTTTAAATTCTTCAGTTAATTTTTTGTCATGGTATTACCAACTTTACTAGAGTAATTTATTATCCTTGCCTGAATGGTAAAAATAAAGCATTAAAATAATAAATTTAATATTTTCCATGGACTTTAATAACCAAACATTTAATATAGCCATTTGAGTGGATAGTTATTAAGCAAAGAGTGCTAGCATTCATAGAAACTTCAGACATCATTAAGACCAAGAGAAGCAAATTTAAGAGGTAGAGGGCTCAGATGTAAACAGCAGGTAAATGTGAGACAATAGGCCCTACAAAATGGCAAAGTAGAGAATATGGCAAACAGGAGAGTTCATGCCTCTTCTGAAGGGGCAACCTCTAGTTAATTGTTGCCATACAGAAATGCCCGCTCAGTGTGGCCTGTCTTTCGATAGAAATTTTGAATCTGTGTGAAATCACTTACATTTTTAAAATTGGCAATTAATTTAAACATTAAACATTGTGAGTGCTAAACAAAACAAAGCAAAAAATGAAGCTATCTTTAGGCATGATAAAGTTTATAGGTTGCCTGTTATTCAACCTTTTTAGAGTAACATGTTAATATTACACTTGAGGTAGCTAATACCCTCTCCCTACAAATTCAGTAACTTGACCAAAGTAATGAAATTATATCATGGTAACCCAGGTTATTCCAAACTACCATATTCTGCTCATATGACTTCATTATACTGACCTTATCATTCCATGATATAATTTACAAGATTATAGTCAACCTGAATTAAGTAACTGTGTATGTGTCACACAACTATGTGTCAGTGAGTTATCTTTATATACATTATGCTGAGCTCCTGAATATTTCCTCATTTAATTCTCCCAATCAGCATCTTTGTACTAGGAAGGAAAACTGGAAGCCGAGTTCTTGTATACTGTGAAACTAAAATGAATAAGGAAGACTGTTAAGAACAAGGTACAGAATTTCATAAGTTTAAAGCCTAGGATTGGCTCTAATATGTTGTTTAGGTGAAAGATTGGTATATTTCTTACTTGAAGCAGTATTTGGTAATTATCATAGTATCAACCTACAGAAAGTTACTGCTTTCTATTTTTCAAACTATCTTTATGTCCATTATCTTATTTGTTTTGATGACTAAGGATAACCAAGCTGAGGTAGTTACAGTATTTCTCTGGCTTCTTCTATAAGAATAGGTTACCCTTTGAAACTCCATTCACATATTCTTGTCTTACTGCCCTTCCTACTTAAGTTTCCATCATTTGTGTGCTTCTCTAGTAAATATTTTATGCTTACTTTTTTCATCACTTAGACAATCCCCCAAATTTTCACTTACTTTTATATCCTGCACTTTCTCAACTCATAAAAATATTAACTCCATTGTTTTTCTATCAACTTATTTTGAAACTAAGGAAAGAAAAGTAGAAAAATACATGGCATTTAAAATAAAACAACAGCACACAATGGCTGATAGGATAGAGGCATCAGGCAATGTAAAATTACATTGTGTTGTTGTCATAGCTATGGAAATATTGGGATATGTTCTTTCTACTCAATCCTGCTATATAAATGTGCTTTGTTTCCTAGAGTAGGAATCAAATGCACACAGAAATACTAACTTGGCAGTTACAATCTCACAGCATGGAACTATATCTCATAATCTACTTTGAAAATCACAATATTTGCTCTATGGCATGTAACTTACAGATACTGTTGGTAAACACTCATGGAACTGTGACAGAATTGGTCACAATAATGCTTAGGGTCTTCTTGTTATAGAATCACTTGCTATTCATTAAAATATTATGGTTCAAAATGACTTCATTTGGTATTCAAAACTGTCATATGGTCCTCCATAGGTGTTCATGGACACATGAAATAACTTGTACCTTTTCTTTCTTTGACGATGGTTTAATGCAAATACATTTGCACTAGCAGAGTAACTACCAATCCACCTGGTATATGAGGACAAATACCATTCTATAGCATCTGGAGTATTAAGATAAAGAGCCATCTTATTTCATGAAATGTAATCTGGTGATCTGGATGACAGAAAGCCTATGGAAACCTTCATGCCCTTATAATTTGATTCATTTCAATTGATATGATCTACTGTTTAAACAGAAAACTGTTTAAAATTTTCAAATACAAGAACAGAAAAGCACAGAAATGAATTGCTTTAAGTTTCCAAAAACAGGCAGCTAGATTATCTGTTAATAAATTATTTAAATCTCCTTTGGATTCCACAGGGGAAACCATTAAAACATATTTAGTTTTCTATCATCGTCGTTGTGCCTCATTCCCCCAAATGCCAAACTGAAAATTGGCAGCCTTGAACTAATTTGTGGTCTACCAGGCACTTTGACCTTATCCCTATCACACATGATAGGAGACTTGAATACTAGTTTTTGCATCTGTTAGAGATTAAGGACCTCACCTGTAAAATGACAGTGTGGGAGTGATCGTTGCATGGCTCCCACTGCTCTTGCTTGTTCCAGGATAATTTCAACCTCTACCCACAAGAAGTCTTTTTTTTTTTTTTAAGTTATCCTTATTTCTTCCCTGGCTTTATTTATAAATGTATCTTTCTTCTCCCTTTAACAATAAGCTTCCTTCAGGTCAATGACCAGGTCCTAGGAATATTTCTACTGGCTACTCAGGCCTTGGCATGGTAGTTGAATGCAGTATGTCCTTAGTGGCTTGAAGACCGAATGGGATAAAGACACTCTAAAATATTAAATATTAAGGATAATGAGTAGACTAGGGCTTGGTATAACTTTATTTTAATATTTTAACTAAGATGTAAAGCTTAATTATTTCTAAAATGAATAAAGATGGAGTTTAATTTTCTTCAATATTCTAGGGTTATAAGCATGTTTAGAAGCATTAATCTGTTCTTATTTTCAATCTCTAGTTTAAAATAGGCTGGAAAGTCTCACATACTTAACCCTGAGACATAGTTATTTGTATTGCTTTCCAAAATTAATGTATAAGGACGCACCATCATTGACAAAAATAAAGTCAAGAAATTATACAAGAACTGAACTAGAAAACTTAGTGAAGATTCAAAATGATTCCCATTATTTCCGAAGTACATGCTAGTATCCACAGGAATCTTTGGGTGACATTTTACTAAATTCAGTAAGATAGAAATCTAACTTATACCTATTACAAAGAAGCATAATTCAAATCTATTTGCAACAAGTTTTTAAGGACAATGAAGTAATTACATAGAGTTCATAGCTCTTTGAATGACCTACCAATTCTATTTCTGGCTTTACATTATTGAGAAATTCTCTCACATGTGAACAAAGAGACCTGTATTATATAAGGATGTACCTTGGAATATAATCTTTGAGAATAAACAAGTTAAATTCTCATCATTAGCTAAATATATAAAATTTAGTACATGTAAAATGGAATAGTATACAGCAAATGCAAACAATCAATTCAACCCATATAAAAGAAAAATTTCAAGGTGTAATATTGACTTAAAAAATAATACGTGGGATGATAGACGAAGGTTGAAGCTATTTACGTACTATGAATGTGCAAACACAAAAAACAATAAAATTATGAGTACACACATACAATATACATGTAAAATATGTATGTATATAACACTTAAAAATGGATTGGAAGGGTTTAAATTAAACTCACAGTAAGGATTCCTTCATAAAAGGGAAGGATATTTGGATTTAGGGTGGCAGTAAAGGGGACTTTAGATATATTTATGTCTATGAATCTATGTATCTATCTCTTCAAAAAGACTAGAAACAAGTATACAAATAAGATAGTTACTTCTTGGTCATAGGGATATATGTTGGTAATTATTTTTCTTTTGCATGTCTATAATTCTAAAGAAGTAAGGTTTTCAGAAATTTTAGAGTAATCCTATTACTTCTATGCAAATTTTTTTCTCTGTTAGAATTTAAAAAAGAAATCACCAACACTGAAAGGAACCAACCACAGGTTAGTCACATCTTGATTAGTCACATCTTGAATCTATGGTCATGAAAACATCTTTGTACTAACCTATGTCCAGATCAGCTTCTCTAATGTGACGTTTTGGCTGAATTTAGGAGAGGTGATAGACTCAGACATGGTAATGCTTTTCCAACAACTCAATAAATCCCTAAAACTTATGAAGGATGAAAGTATATCAGGTCAAAGACACTCTTCCTAAATGGCATAACAGACAATAGGCCTGAGCTCTCATTCAAACTATGCTCTTACCCCCTACTCTAGGAAATGGGACTAATCGCCAATGATCTCTAAAGCAGTCCTCCCAACCTGTACGATTCTGCTTTCCTGTAAGACTCTAGCATCCATGGTAGATCCTATTCCACTCATGTCCAGGTTTAGGGTCTTCCCTATAAAATTCCCTAGAATTCTGTAGGAAGTAGAAGAGATGAGAACTAATATATACAAAGTAACTGTGTTGGACCTAACATTTTATACATGTTGTTTATTCAGTTCTTAAAATATTCCTAAAATGTAGATACTGTTTTCTCCATTAATGAAATAAAGAACTGGGGTTCACGAGGTCATAGCACGATTAGAAAGAATATAGATCTTATCTAACTCCCAAACCTATTTGTTATACAGGAAAATGCTTTCAGAGTTCACATTCAAAAAGCTGATCACCAGAATTCATAGTGTGTTTTGTGTCATAATAGAGTTGTTATCTTCTTACCTTATAATTTAGCTGCCTGAGAACAAGGGTGACATATTTAAATATAAAGCAGGTGTTCACTTAAGAGGGCAGTAGAATTAGTACTTTTTAAAACACATCTTTAGGTGATTCTGATAGATACACCCCCATCTCTACCCTGTTGAGAATCTGTGATTTAGAGAGAAAGGTTAGAGGCATGGCTCTTTAAACACATTATCATCATATAGTGACTCAAAAAACAGGTAAATGACAAGGTGACTGAGCAAATGCAAGACCTCCCGGTTCACTGAAAGCTTATAGCTCTTCTGCATACTTTTGCTCACCGTTTGCCCAAGCCAAGGGAGCAACTGATGTAGTAAATATCGTTTGCTTGAGTACCAAACTACACCCATACCTATTCCTCCTGTTGAGTGTAATTGAACTTCATTTGATGGGCAAAGTGGGGAAACAGTTCAGTAAACATTCTGGGACTCATCTCTACAATTAACTTCAAAGATAACTACATGGAAAAAGGTAAAATTATGGCAAGAGAATTGGGTCAGCTCAAGTAGTTGGTTTTTGGAGCAGGTAAAGTATTTAAGGAAGCAAAATAAAATCATAATTTAACCAAATCTTTGAAAGAGACTATTTGGGAAGTTTTGAATTTGACGTCTACATAAATTTCTTACCTATTATAAAACCTTAGATGTGATCATTTTGACAAACAGTATAAAGGAGATATGGTTTTCTTTTTATAAATTTACATATTTATCTAAATAAAAAAGATTAGGCCTGTATACTAAACTCTGTTCACCTTTGTTAAACCATGTTGTGAGTTTCCCAGTTCTTTATGATTTAGGTTTCTTTCCTCTTTTTTAATTCTCTTTTTTACTTGAAAATGTGGGCTTACTAAAAGCAGCTATTTGCTAGTGACTAAGCCAGCACTCAAAGCATATTCGTCTTGGCCAGTTCCCAGTCCAATTAAATCAGAATCTCTGGGGGTGGAACCCAGGCAACTGGTCTTTACAAATCACACCAGGTGCAGCCAACTCTAATGTGCAGCCAACATTGAGAACCACTACACTGACCATTTGAAGCATGCCACCTTGCTAGAGTTTACAGTGCTGCTGTTCTCTCCACAAGCATCTCCAACTATTCAGCTCCACAAGCTGAATTGTTTTTATTGCAAATATAGAGGAGAAGATCAACTAAGACCAACTTTCTGCGAGCACTTAATTATATCTGTTGCATTAAAATAAATTTAGGGAGAGGTGGATGAATCTCAAAGAAGAGATCATATTTACTTTTTATCTGTCTTCTAGTAGCCTATTTTACTAGTGAAATCTTTTAATACATTGTTTAATGAACCAATATTTTACAACTGGAGTCAAGAAATATTTTTTACAAAAAAAGACACTGCAACCTGCCATTATTTCATATTTGGTTGTTAGTAGATGCATTGTCTTCCAAATGCACTGTTTTAAATGACTTACCAATACTATATGAAAGGTACTATCTATTTACTTTTTCAAAAATGAGTCTCACCTCTTTCCATAAGAAATAAAACTACACATAAAATGTGTTGTTACATGTGTACTGTTCTTAGATTTTCTGTTTATACAGTATTATAACAAACATCTTTGGCAACTTAAATATGATATTAATTTTGCATTATCAATATTACGATTATAATTATAACATTTGTCAATTTTTTAAAAGGTAGATGATTGACACATTAATATTATACACCCAGATGTAAATATGTTGTAGGTTCACCCAAAAATATATAGACCAGTTCAATAGAGTGAAAGCAAAAGAAACAATTTATTAAAGGTAGATAGAGTCACATTTTTGAGACAGAGAAAGAGGGCTTGGGGAGAACATCATACACATACCAAAACATCAGCAAAGTGGAGAGATTTGAAAAATCATGTTTTGCACATGTATTGCCTCTTTGTGATTTCTATTATTTCTATACTCTTAATTCTTCTATAGTTAAGAATTTTATGTGTCTTAACCATTATCTAGAATTACATTGATGGCAATCTGTGTTGCATTTCTCTTTTCGTTGCCCATGACATGATTGAAATATTGTTTTCGTTAAGTCAAATTAAATTATAAGTTATTTAAAACAGATGACCAAAACTCAGTGTAACGCTTCCCTATTCTATTCTTTTGAGGTCTGCCTCTGTTTACATGATGCCAAACGTCTAGAGACTCAACAAAATTGTATTATTTATTGTTATTATTATTATTTACACACACATCAACATTAGTATGAGAGGAGCTTCAGTGTTTTTGTTCACATGATAAATAACACAATACGGGCTCTAAACATTATTTGTAATTTTCTGAGTTCCTAAAATAAAATAGCTAACTAAATACATGAGTTTCATTTAAAAGCTCTCTTTGCTCAAGTACCTTCAATTATAATTTGGCTTGGCTCAACACTCACTGGTAATACATTCAGGGACTGAGAAAAGAGGTTAAATTTTGATCATTCTGTCACCAAATTTTGATCATTTTTGTCACCAAATTTCAGTATAGATTTAAATTTCTGAACTTACATGTAAGGAATTCCATGAGTGACAAAAGCCATAATCACTTCTAACCTGTCCAAGGCTTTCTACAATTATATGTCACAAGTTTACATTTTTTTCTAACCTAGGGAAGTTTAAGGTCACTTCCTAAATTCCTATATTTGATTTATTTTTCAGAGTTCCTCACCAGTGTGTTGGAAACCCTTTTTAATCTATGGATGCCTTTTTGATATATCTTCATGTTAACTATTTTAATTGCAACTAAGCAAATTCACCTATGAAAATACATTCCTATATAGAGCTCACTTTTCCCCTGAGGCTCTTATACTAAATTGGGGATTGATTATATCAGGGAATTATCCATGGAACATTAATAAATGCAGTACAGTTGTTTGGCATCCAAACACTACAGACCTGACATTTATCCCAAAGTGATAACCAATAGCATTTTCTAAAGACATCTCCTTCACCTGTCAATGAGTTAAAAATATAATTTATCAGAAGATGGAGACAATATCATTCAGAATCCAAACTTACTAATAGAGGTAAACTGCTTTCTTGCTTTGAAATGCAAACAAAGTGTATTAAAAGTACAATGGGAGGGCATCTTTGATGGGAACAATCTAAAAGACATATAAACATATCAGATAATCTATCAATTCCATTTTCCCATGGCAATTTTTCTTAGAGTCTTCTTTCTGCTTTAAACTAGATTTTAGCTCTCTAAGCCTGGAAATTTCCTCAGATGCTCTGTTTGCTAGGTTCAATCTCTTCCTCTCAATTGCTTTATTTAATTGTTTAACAACAAAAATTAAAAGATGGTTACACATGGACCAACAATGAAAATGTGGCATAAACCACCATTAATGATTAGCCCATCTATTCACCTGAGATACAACTGCAAAATATAAGCAAAAAAGGAAATAAAAATCATATTCTCACTGTTATTTGAAACTACATGATTTGTCTCCATTCTTTTTTTTTTTTTTTTTTTTTTTGCGGTGTGCGGGCCTCTCACTGTTGTGGCCTCTCCTGTTGCAGAGCACAGGCTCCGGACACGCAGGCTCAGTGGCCATGGCTCACGGGCCCAGTCGCTCCGCGGCATGTGGGATCTTCCCGGACCGGGGCACGAACTCGTGTCCCCTGCATCGGCAGGTGGACTCTCAACCACTGCGCCACCAGGGAAGCCCTGTCTCCATTCTTACATAAAACTAATTCTTCCCCCTGGATCCCTCCTCTCTTGTATACAGACCTTCCCTTGATTCCACATATCCCTCTAGCTACCTCTTTCCACTGAACTCCTTTGTAGCAAAACACTGCCAGATCGTAAACATTGTCTATCCATATCTTACACAAATTCTTACACAGTTGAAAACTCCTTCTTTCTTGACAATTTTTTTTAACTTAGATTCTGAGATGCTTCTAGTTTTCTTCTTGCCTCCTGTTTCTTCGCTGAAGTCAACATTGCAGGTTCCTGCATCATGTCTGGACCAATGAATATCAAAGTGTCCCAAAGTTTTTTTCTTTTTCCCTCAAAGTAATTATCTCCTTTGTCAATTTATCCAGATCTGTTGTTTCACATAACTATCATTATGCTAAAGCCTCCCAACTGTGTAGTATCTCTAGCCTTAGCCAAACCCTCAATTTCCCACTTCAGTAAAATATGCTTCTGTTCTACCAGATGTTCAGGCCATAAACCTAAGCTATATATTCTTGAATCTTCTCTCTCTTTCTTCCCCATATTCAGTAACAAATCCTGCCTTCAAAAGTAAATACCAATTTTAAACTTTCCTTAACATGTCCACCATGACTTTAGCCCAAATCTCTGTTAGCTCTGTTTCAGATTACTGTCAAGTTCTCATTTATTCCTACTTATTCTACATTTGCCCCACTGTAGTAGCCACAATCATCCTGTAAGAGATAAACCAGACTATTTCACAACACTGGTCAAAACCGTTTAGTGTTTCTCTACCATATTTAGGTTGAAACACAAGCTCCTTATGATAGGGAGAAAGCATTCCTTGCCTTCCTCAATAACCACTCATTACTCTTACTCTCTCTCACTTTTTGCTCCTTGAAAACACCATTCTTGTTTCCACTTCAAGGATTCTAAACTTGTTCTACCTTCTTTCTGAACTTCTCCTTGTTCTCCTTGTTCTGAACTTCTCCTTGTATTCATATGATACTCTCCTTTTAAAATCTTACATCTTTGGAGTTTACTATGTAGAACAGAGCAGACCACTGACCCCAGATGCTTTTGAACTATTTCCATAAGTGAGAAATAACTTTTATTGTTTTTGAACAATTATACACTTTTTCAGTCTAATTTTACAACAATTTGACTAATGAAATTGGTATCAAAATTGTCCAAATTTCTGCCTACGGAGATGAATGCCAAACAAAGTATTCTTAGGTGTCAGATGAAGAAGATAACTATGATTCCAACATAGAGCATGAATACTATTATGAATCCCTCTGTTTGCAAATATGAGCCTTCTGCTAAGCCTCATATGTTAAAATCTAGAGCTGTTCCAATTCATTCATTTGCTCTGGGAGTAAGGGAAGGACTCCAATCTCCGGTTTGGAACTTGGTAAGTAGCCTCCTGGTTGAGTAAAAGTGCAAAGGGGACTTGGAAACCCAACCACTCCAAATACAAACTTTCAATCAATTCTCTGACATTTACTTCTGTGTATCACACATACCTTCTGAGGCACCTTGACCTTTTAGGTATATAGTGGTGAGGTGGTCATATCTTTGTGGACATTTGCTATGGCTTCCTCTTATCTACTAATTCAGTAATCACTCCATCTCCTTTCTGGCTTAAAAAAAAAAACCACTGAATTGTTCATCTGTTCATGTCTATGCCAGTATTTCCTTTGTCCTTTTCAGTTGTATCCCTTTTGAGCCTTTACTATCTATCACTGTCATTTAAGTGAGGTCTCAGGAGAGCAAGGAGATAATGGATAATTAGAAGTTACTTTGCTAACTTCAAATATTCCAAAGCATCTTCCATCCTAAAGCAAAGCAAACCCATTTGAAAAAAATAAAACCTCACAGGACATCCAACCCCTCTCGTGATACCATTCAATTTCTCTCCTTTCCTTTAGAGCAGTGCTTCTCAACTGGGGGCAATTTTGTTCCCCAAGGGAATAGACAGTCCTGTATATTTTTTTGCTGCATATTCTAGCAATGTCTGGAGACATTTTTATTTGTCACGGCTAAAGATGCTACTGGCATTTGGTGAGTAGAGGCCAGGGATACTGCTAAGCATCTTACAATACGTAGAACTGCCCCCTACAACAAACAGTTATCTGGCCCCAGTGCCACAAGGTTGAGAAACCTTGCCTTAAAGTCAACCCTATCAAAGAGTAGGATACACTTCACCTTCCATTCAGATCTCAAGCCAGAGCAATTTGGATTTTTCTTTCCTCCTCTGCCCTTTTTCAACCAGTTTAGTTTTGCTAGTAGAAACTACTAAGGAGGTTGGAACTGGCAGAGTATATGGGTTTACCAGCTGGTGCTGAAAAAAAAATCTCAATCTAATTATAGGTATCAATTGGATTGTCACTTCTAACCCACAATATCACAGTTGTAAGGCACTCCCAATTCTATCAGGAGCTGACAGTCCAAAAGGCACCAAGGCAAAATATGCAGGATTGGCTATCACACTTAATGAAAACTTCCCTCCCTAAGGAGGAGGCACTTAAGTTATGAAAGTTCATATTCATATAATTTCATCTAGAGAAATCACAAAGGTCAACTCTCCAGGGTAAGAAGAAATAAGTAGTCTGACATGGTTCACTTTCATGGGGTGAGGGTGAGAAGACATCCTGATAAAAACAGATTTGCTAATCCTACATGTCTATAACCAAGATATTTTCTTAATATTAGCTGGATTATCTATCACTTAACCTTCCCTAGTCACTACCCAGTTGTTGTCTCAGAGGCCCCCTCAAATATTGGACCTGATATAACCCCTGTTATGAACTCAGTTGTATTCCCCTCCCAAATTCATATGTAGAAACCCTAATGCCCAATGTGACTGTGTTTGGACACAGAGCCTATCAAGAGGTATTAAGGTTAAGTGAAGACATAGGGTGGGGCCCTAACCCAAAGGACTGGTAGCCTTAGAAGAAGAGGAAAGATACCAGGGTTTCAGGCACACAGAGAAAACACCATGTGAGGCCACAGTGAGAAGGTGGTTGTCTACAAGTCAAGGAGACAGGCCTGAGGAGAAACCAAACTCACTGACACCTCGATCTTGGACTTGCAACCTCCAGAACTGTGAGAAATATATTTCTGTTGTTTGAGCCACCCAGTATGTGGTATTTTGTTATGGTAGCCCTGGCAGACTAAGACGACCTCCTAGATTCATAGTGGCTTGGTTCTTTACATAACATGGTATCCTCTACTAAAAAAATAAAATCCTGCATCATTGTATTATTTAGATATGTATAAAAAACAGCTTGATATGTCACAGATAATAGGAAAAAACGATATAAAGATTCTATAGAATTTCAATGTTTATTCTGAGTGGAAATGAATTTTTTTGAAATAATAAAATTTAAATAAGTAATTAAAAAGTGGAATTTTACACAACAAAACACAGCTAGAATTTTAAAATAACAATGCAGAGACATTTGTTCCTAATGAAACCAAATGTTCAATATAAGCATGCAAGTTTTCTTCCTATTATATTTTTGTGTTTTTGAGCATATTTCTAACTTCCACTCTCCTCTCAGATGGTTTCCAGTTAGTCTGTTTACTGAAGTCTCCTAATCCATAGTTTCAAATGTAAGTAATTTTCAAGGAAGCCACTTCAGAGCATTGTTTTTGGAGTGTTGGAGCTATCATCATTATTTAAACCAGTATCGTTCTTTGAGATTTTCTAGTCATTTTCAGACATTCTCAAATTTCAAATAGCACTGCGCAAACATACATGAAATGCTTTCTACCCATTCATTTCTCACTAATAATTTTGGTCAACATATTCTATTAGGTTCCAAAGTTTGTGGGGCTATGATGTGACTTTGCCAAAATGACTCACTGATTGTCTAGATATTTCCCATTTATTTTCTGTTGTTTTACAGATACCCAAGCACTTTTTCATTAAACTCAATAAGATGAAATGGCTCACGCTTAAGTTAACATTTCATACTCTGATCCATCAGCTCTTTCCAAATGCACCTTGCAGTTTTGGTTTGCATCAGGCTTCACAGTCCACTGTAATTCCTGTTCAAAATTTCTGGCAGTGCTTGACTTTTCCCTCTATAAAAACAATTTTAGATGAGCATTGCCATTGCTTAGTCCTTACCAAAAAAGTAGCTCAGGATAGAGTCCATTTCAGATACAAGTCTGTAACATGATCAAAATAATCTGTCTTGTTAGAAGTCAATTACAGAGGCCCCAGAGGTACTCTTATCCTTGTGAGGACTATGTGGGACCCAAATAATGAAATTTTTATGTTTAGTCTCTTCTCATGACTGGTTATGTAACCCACTATAAATTAATTGGACTAGGTCCCTAAATCTGAGCCTGCTCTGTCTCTTTTGTGGCCTTGCAGAGCAGAAAAGTAAAACATGTTTGGTAATTTTAATCCAATTCCCTTCTGCCTGCTCTGGGATATTTCTCTATCAATGCCCTCTCTTTAAAACTGACATTTTCCTCTCTCTTGCTCATTTTTTTATATTAGCATGTTCAAGTTCCATGGTTTTAATACTGTTTTAAAGCGATTTTTCCCTCAGCCTTGTCTCTCATCTCTAGATATCTCTCTTTACCCTTCTCAATCCAGATAAACTTCTATAATATCATTTTCCATGTGTATTCTTCCCATCAACATTTGGTTTATTTTTCCCTTTGATTAAAAGAACAATTTACATGCAATGAAATGTTAAGTGTACAATTCTATGAGTTTTCACAAATGCATACAACTGTATTAACCCACACTCCTAACAAAATACAGAATAATTCCATCCTTGGAAAGTTCCCTTTTTAGTCAGTCCCTCACCACCTCAGAAGCAAACACTATTCTTATTTCTGTCATGATCATTTGGTTTTCCTATTGCAAAAATTCACATAAATGAAAACATACAATAGCTGCTGTTTCGTGTCTGGCTATTTTCACTTCATATTACATTTTTGAAATTTAGCCATGCTATTGCATGTATCAGTACTTTGTTCTTTTTTTATTGCTGTGTACTATTCTGTCATGTAAATATACCACAATTTGTTTCTCCAGTTGACTGAAACCTGGGCTGTTTTCAGTTTTAGCTATTAAGAATAAAGTTACTATGAACATTCATGATCACAGCTTTTTTGTGGAAATATGTTTTTCTTTTTTTGGACAAACACCTAGGAGTGAAATTACTCAGATATAGGGTAGAAGTATACATTAAACTTTATAAGAAACTTCCTAATTTACTTTGTATTAACTTTTACTTTTTTTTTTAACATCTTTATTGGAGTATAATTGCTTTACAATGGTGTGTTAGTTTCTGCTTTATAACAAAGTGAATCAGCTATACGTATACATATATCCCCAAATCTCCTCCGTCTTGCGTCTCCCTCCCACCCTCCCTATCCCACCCCTCTAGGTGGTCACAAAGCACCAAGCTGATCTCTCTGTGCTATGCGGCTGCTTCCCACTAAGTCAGAAAGAAAAAAAACAAATACCGTATGCTAACACATATATATGGAATCTAAAAAAAAAAAATGGTTCTGAAGAACCTAAGGGCAGGACAGGAATAAAGACGAAGACGTAGAGAATGGACTTGAGGACACGGGGAGGGGGAAGGGTAAGCTGGGACGAAGTGAGAGAGTGGCATGGACATACATACACTACCAAACTTTTACGTTTTTATAATCCACATAATCCTTTCACTGAATCATATCAAACAACATATTTACAAAAAGCAGAAAAACACTCTCCAAGACATCTTCAAATGGTTTCTCCTACACTGTTCGTCTTTGTGATAAGACTACCAATGGTCTCCAGTTGTCACTTTTAGTGGATCACTTAAAGAACTCCTCTTTTAACTTCATATGCTATTATGTACAGTATATCACTCATCCCTTGAAAGTTTCTCCTTGTTGGGCTTCTGGGACAATTTTTCTCCTTTCCATCTTCAGTCTCCTCAGAATTGTTCTCACTCCTTCATATATTCCTTCAAAGCTTAAACTACACAGGCCTATCCTTAGTGTCTGTCTGTCTAATCTGTCTCTCTCCTTTTACTGGTTATATCCTTGGAAAATCTCAAGCACAACCCTGGCTTTCACTGCCATCTATATGCACATGATTCTCAGATTGAAATAAAAACCTTTGTTGTTTTTGAGCTCCAGATTTAAGTTCTTTTTATTATCAAATGCTTTTTTATGTGGATATAATATGTTTGTTCCATGGAGGACTTCATTCTCATCTTAATATTCTGGCCATAATCTTCAATGGATTTTTACCTCTAATATATGAGATACAGTCAATAAAAGAGAACCAAAAGGCTGGTTCTTTGATGATGAGACATGTGGGTATATTGTCAGTGACTCTGATGATTCAAAAGGTTGCTTTGTTTGACTCTGATTTATAGTTTCTATGTAAATGAAAGGATGCCACTCAAAATTTCCCATCATTTATTCACTGGTCAAAGAAAGCTTGTAATTCAATTGAATCTCACATAGATAATGAGCAAGATGGGCAAGGGTTGGAGGCAAAAGCAGCAATTGGCTAAACTGGTATTTTAGGGGGAATCAATCCATCCATGTTCCTAACTTATTCTGAGACAGATTCCTAGTATCATTTTGGATGGGGATTGGGGCATTTTTCTATTAACAAACATAGATTGAAATACTGAAGGATCAAAGTAAGCTTTTAGAAAGGAAAATGCCAAGCTTGTTTGCGTGTCAGATTTTGCGTGTGTGTGTGTTTGTGTGTGAAGGCTTAAAAGAGATCATGCAGATTATTTCAGGGCTGATCCAATGAATGCACTTGCTTAAGCTAGGACTTTGGGTTTTTTTTTTGACTCGTTCCCCTTTTCTCATCCAGTTGATCAATTTTGTTTGCCATTTCTCAGCTTTCCATATCCAGTGAGTCAATTTTACCTGTAAAATATCTGTTTAAACTCTCTTGTACACTTTGGTCCCATTCCTAAATCCTTATATAACACACATATTATGCTTTGTCTACAATATTAAAATTAATTAACTAATTACTTTACATCATGAATCCAGGTGCTTTGCTCTGTAGTCCATAACACATATTGCTTAGAGCATAAACTCCTTTTAACACAAGTCTTATTATGTTACTACACCATAAACCCAACTTTGCCAACCTTTACCACCAAGCTTTAAAGATAGTGTCTTGTATCATGAATAGGATGCTAGCCTTATTTTGATAGTGGCTATGTCTCTGTGCCCTTTCTGTTTACTCACCAAACATTCACAGCTTCCATCACTCTCCCTATTACCTTCTAATTCAGCCATAACTGAAGTACTTTCTGTTTCTCAGACACAACACACCCTTCCACATCCCCATGCTGTGCACACACAGCTACCTCTGCCTAACATCACTTTCTCCTCCTTGTCTCCTTTGCATCCATGTATTCAGCCTTCATAACTTAAATCAAACATGAGTTATGTGCAGGCTTTATTCTGACTGGTACTGCAATTCTGAATGTATGATATGGAAACAAAAATGCTGTTAGTCTGGCATCTCTTTACTGAGAATATAATTAAATTTAGATAAAACTTAATAAACTTTAAAGCATATTATTCATAATTACTACTATTGAGGTAAGTAAATTGAATTACATTTATAAGGTATCTTGAGTATGTATAAAAAGAAGAATTTTAAAAATATGCCCCCTCCCCTAAAGCATGAAGAGAATTTCTTCATGAGAGAGGGCTTGTCAAGACTCTAATGAAGATTAAATGCATTCGTTTCAAAGCTTCATCTTTGTCTTGTAGTTTTAGGATGCAGCCATCAAGAGGAATCTCCTTTAGTAAGGGAGCCATTATCATCTTTTCTAGGCATAGATGGACAGTGAAATTAAAGAGAGAAACTAATTATGGAATAATGCTTAGGATTAATTTCACTGCAGAAAAGGAGACTAAACTAATTCTGGGGCAGGTAGAAAGACTTTTTTTTTTTTAATCCTTATAGGTTTAGTCTTGGTTGCAAATATACATTTTAAGTACCTGGAAGGTATAAATGACAGGTAGCTGGTTGAAAGGACTCACATATACATTGTGCAAATAATGGAGAGGGTGTCAAATGGAGAGTTTAAGCTTAGTCAAAAGGGTGCACCACTATTTGGATCCACTGACTGTTACCACACGGGGCATGTTGAAATATTCCAAGTCCAAGGTGAAGGATAAGTTGTTGCATCTGGCCCTTTCACAACCAAAATGCAAGCACAATGTCTAGTGGGCATCTGAATTTTGGAGGCAACATACTCCTCATTTGGGTGTTTATCCTGGCCCATGTACCACTGATCTGAAAAGCTACTAGGTTTGAGTACAGCCCAGAAAAGGAGAAGACTTTGAGACAGGTTCAAACCACTGTGCAAGCTGCTTTGTCATTTGGGCCATATGATCCAGCAGATACAATGGTGCTTGAAGTGTCAACAGCAGATTAGAGATGTTGTTTGGAGCCCTTCAGGTGAATTGCAGAATAGGCCCTTGAAATTTTGGAGCAAAGCCCTACAATCCAGTGCAGGTAACTAATGTTCTTTTTGAGAAACAGCTCTTGCCCTGCTACTGGGCACTAGAAGAGACTGAATGCTTAAACATGGGCCACTAAATTTCCATGTGACATGAGCTGCCCACATGAACTGGTCATTATCTGACCCACCAAGTCATAAAGTTGGGCATGCACAGCAACACTCCATTATCAAGTGGAAGTGTACATATGTGATCAGGTTCAAGCAGGCCCCAAAGGTACAAGTAAATTACATGAAATGGCCCAAACGCCCATGGTCTCCACACTTGCTACAGTGCCTTCTCTCTCCCAGCCTGCATCTATGGCCTATTGGGGAGTTCTCTACAATCAGTTGGCAGAGGAAGAGAAGACTCAGGCCTGATCTACAGATGGCTTTCATGATATGCAGGCACCACCTGCACAATGCTGGACAACTGTAGCAAGCACTATAGACCCTTTCTGGGACATCCCTGAAGGACAGGAGCAAAAGGTAATCCTCATGCCTCTGCATCAGTAGGCAAAGAAGGGAGTTCCTGTCCTGGATGGGCTGACTGATCCTAACTACCAAGGGGAAACTGGACTGCTACTTTCCAATGGAGGTAAGGAAGAGCATATCTGGAATACAGAAGTTCCCACAGGGTATCTCTTAGTATTATCATGACATGTATTTAAAGTTAAGGGAAAATTATAACAACTCAGTGTAGGCAGGACCCTTCAGAAATGAAGATTTGGGTCACTTTACCAAGTAAACAACAACTAGCTGATGGGTTTGCTGAAGGCAAAGGGAATACAGAACGGGTAGTAGAAGAAGGTAGTTATAAACACCAGCTACAACCACATGACCAGTTATAGAAATAAGGACCTTAATTGTTATGAGAATTCCTACTTATTGTGTTATAAATGTTTTCATATATAGATATTTTAATGCATGTGATTAATATCTATTAATTCTATATAAATGTGATATAAACTATAATATAAAGATATTATAATAAATATATTGATATTATATAATTACATCTATTAGAGATATGTCATTTTCATATATATTACTATATTATGCAAATATCTGTTTTTCTCCCTCTTATGTAAAGTAAGATGAACTGACTAATAATTAATAATTAACTAATTATTATAATATCATGTATTGACTTTCCATAATATTTAAGTATTGTTAATTTTAGATTATAGTATTTAAGTTACAGGATATCAAGGAAAAGAGTAAATATCACACAAGGCCTTAAACTTCTCTTCTGGGGGAGGGGTTTGTGGGTTTTCAGTTGTGTGAAGGACAGTAGTGTCACGTTAGGAGGAATTAAGACCTTGTTATCATCTTTGTTGGAATTTAATATCGTTTAAAGAGATGCAGTGAGTGCCATATTGACAGGAGGTGGGCTTGTGATGGTCAATTTTATGTGTCAACTTGACTGGGTCACAGAGTAACCAGATATTTGGTTAATATTTTGGGTATGGTTCAAGGGTGTTTCTGGATGAGATTAACCTTTGTATTGGCAGACTAAGTAAAGCAGATTGTCAGCTCCCAGGTGAGTGGGTTGCATACAATCTGTTGGAGACCTGAATAGAACAAAGGCAAGGTAGGGGAGAATTCACTTTCTTTGCCTGGGACATTGAGTTTTTCTCTTCCACTTATACTGTTTTGTAGCTGGGACATTGGTTTTCTCCTCTACTCAGACTGGAACTTAAACCATCAGTTTTCCTGGTTCTCAGGCCTTAGGACCTGAACTGGAACTACATCAATGGCTCTCCTGGGTCTTCAGCTTGCAAATGGCAGATTATGGGACTCTGTAGCCATCATAATGGTATATAAGCTAATTCATATACATATATATGTATAATTCATAATACATATAATTCCTATATATATTTATTTTACTGAGAAAGATAATGTCAATGATGGGGGCAATTTCAAAAATAAATTTATGAGTGATTGAGATCTAAAGTAAGGTGATTATCCAAATCTCTTTTTTGGTTTAATGATCACTCTATCTTCAATATTAAGTAGTGCTAGTATTTGTTTTATTTCATGTAACCTCCTATACTTTATGCTCCTGAAAATAGCCATTGCTGTAATATCTGAGAATGACATTTTGTGACTGTCCATTTGGCAAATATTTGACAAACCATAATGAAAAAATGTAGATTTTTTGTTTTGTTTTGCTTTTGTTTTTGCTAATTGTTTTATAAGTAATATTTTTTAGAGTTGAAAGGGATCTTGTGGCTAATCTGATTCCCACACTAATTGTATAGATGATCAAAAGTTAGGTTCCAAAAAAGCATTTGATTCTACAGGTCATTGAGAATTTTACAGCAGAACGAAGGCTGTACTGCACTTTAAAAAAATAATCTATCACACTTTTAGTTTTCTGTGGAAAATTTAATCTTCTTCAAAGAAAAATAAGGCAGAAGTTCGAGGTTTTTTTCCCCCTTTATCCCCCTAATTCTGGTCTGTAGTTATGTTTATGGTTAACCTGCCTATTCATTTGTTTTGTTCATCTGATTGCTTATTTTTTCTTGGGAGGTTTAGTTTGGTTTTCTTCTGAAGGTTTCATAATGAGGCACAAATAGGAAACTCTTCTATGAAGTGCTTTTGTCAAAATTTAATTCAATTGGAAAAGTTTGTAAATAAGTTAATGGAAAAATCACCCAATTGGTGGGTTAGGGAACCGTTCCCAGATTCACACTGTCATTACCCAACCATGTGACTTGTGCATGAGGCTTTCGAAACTAAATGAATGTTATGACACAATATCTATATGTTCCCTTCCAGGTAACAGTTCTTTGACTCTATAAAAATAGATACAAATATGAGTCAATTCCCTTGAAAAGACAACATCTTGTAAAACAAGACTTAGCCACCCCTCCAAAAGAATAATCTAGGTGCTTCCTTAATTACCAAAGTAAAGAAGAATGAAGTTAAGAAATAGTTAAATAGTAAATTTAACTATTAATAGCTAAATAGTAAATTTTACTATTTAAATAGTTAAATAGTAAATAGTTAATAGTAAATTTTGGTGTAAGGGCAGGTGTGTGTGTGTGTGTGTGTGTGTGTCTTTTACCTCAGTATCTATTCATTTGGATCCACATTTATAGCTTACTCGTTAAGATTTGTCAAGCACGAGAATAAATTACTATGTTTTAAATTTTACAATATAAGCAAAGGTCCCATATAAGCAGACAAATGCTGCTATCTTACTTCCCAAGCTAGAGCAAAAAACTCAGAAATTCCAATAAAAAATGTGAATAGATTTTCTGTAGAAACACTGGAAGTTGGAAAGGTTGAATAAAATCTCTAATAAATGTTATTATTTTTAATGCTGTTCAAACCTGAATTCCAAAATCTTTTAAGCAATTTTCCTATGAATAAGAAACAGAAAAGAAAGGAAACTATGTAGGAGAGAAGGGGCTTAAAGTTTGCAGTATTGCTTTTGGTCATTGTTAGTTTATTCTATCCACATGGAAAAATGTACTTATTTCCGAAAGGGAAAAAAAATGCAGTGATTTAAAATATTAATAGTTAAGTAATTACATTAATGATATATTCCTTTTTCAAAATTCTAGTTTATTTTATAAGTCAATGAATACTCTTTCTCTGAATGTAAAGCAAAAAGAATACACAGATTCACATATAGATAATCAAAGGATAATGGTAGTATTATAAATTATGGTTGGAAAAAGTGATTGAAAAATATTTTAATTTAAAAATTTAATACCATAATAAACGTGTGCACCATTCACCTAACTTTTTGAGATCTCTCTTCTTGGCTCTCTAACTGTTTTGTGTGTGTGGAAGCAGAAATTTCTGCTTTAATGACAAATACTTATTTAAGTAATATATAAAAAATATCATATATCTGAAATATATTTGTAAGGCAAATAATCACAAAACTTACCAAAAAATTTAAGTTTATCTCAACTCTAAAAATTCAGTTCATTCAAAATAGATGTTTAATATGCAGGGTTAGAATAATGCTGTTGAGAATTTTCCACATCATAGTTTTATACCATGGATTTAACACCCAGAAAGAAACAGTATTGACCACAGTTTTGACTACTACCTAAGAGTGAAAAAATAAGGATAATTTTGTTTGGTAGAATCTGAAAATTAGATCCACTTTTTTCATTAAAAATTTAATATTTATCTTTAAGAAATAAATCATGACCTTATATTCTGCTTTGTTTTTAAAAAATAATTACTTAACCTCTATAAATATATTCTATTGTTCATCATCAGCTATATTCCAGTTACTATTTTTTCATTCAAAAAATTACCCCAAAACTTAACAGTTTAAAACAATGATTTTGTGTTCATAGTTTCTCTGGGTCTCCATGATGTCTACATACTCAGCTGGGAAGACCTAAAGGCTGGTTGTAACTCAACAGCTGGAGACTAGAACCATCTGAAGGCTCATTCATTCACACATCTGGTACCTAGAAAGTGATGAATCTAAAACTAGGACTGCCAGCCAGAGTTCCTACGTGGATTTTCCATATGGCTTGTCTTTCTCATAGCATGGTGGCTTCAGAATACTTAGACTTCTGCATGGTAGCTCAGAAACACACACACACACACTCACACACACACACACACACTCACAGAGGAAGAAGCTACATTGCTTTTCATGAACCTGCCTCAGAAGTTGTACTCCATTATTTCTATCATACTGTGTGGAAAATTGTAAGTCATCCCAGAAACAAAGGAAGGGCCACAGACAGAGATATCCATATCTTTACCCTACAGGGCTTTATCAAGATTTCACAATGAAAAAAAAAAAAAAAAGAACAAAGATGTCCAGGATATACTTATATGAGTTATTCTTCTTTTGGATCTTTAAATGAATGTTTATAATCACTGTAAAGACTCTTAGTAAGGAAATTTTTTTAATTTTTAAAAATTATTAATTTATTTTTAAGCAAAAGCTATGAAATACCTTAGGAAATGCTATAACATCTGACTGCATTTGAGAAATTGTGCTTCTAATCATATGTACACCTAATCACTTACAAAATCCTCTGGTGAAAATCTGTTTCAAATATTATCTAACAGAACATTTTGATATTTTAGCCTTTTTGGTTTATTTTTGTACTTTTCTTATTAACTGAGAATGGTTTAGCTCATTCTTGACCACCCAGGTTATAAAATCACGTCATAGATAGCTGTGTAAATTCTTAAAAACAAAAAAGATAACTATCTGTTCTGAACAGTTCAACCCTAAGAAAAACTATTGGATCTTTCAAGTTTCTTCCAGTTTCATTATCTTTGTGTTAAAAAATTTAGGAATATATTGCATGTTGAGCAAATATACAAATTTATCTAGATTTGTTATAGCAAATATATCTCCAGTGCAACATTTCCTCATTGTTGGGTGGAACAGAATGATGGAAATGCAGGAATGGTTATACTATTCTTCCCTTATTTTCTCTATCTAGAGGGAAATCACTCTGTACATATTCTCTTTTGCAGCCCTATTTCAAAAAAGATACCCTTAAGGATGGGAGCAATAGAAATAAATTTATTTTATGACTCTCTTCCTGTCTTTTGTATAACTGTATCCTTTATATATGAAAAATAAAAAGAAATCTCAGTTGAGAGATTCATGGCATTCATGGGGTAGGGGTAGGGGTAGAAAATTTAATCCTGTAATATGTTTCCATTTTGCCTTGGTTGTCAAATTCCATGCCTGATTTTAGTCATTCCAAATACCTGACAGCACCTACCCTCACTAATTCCTTTTTTTAATTTAAAAATATCTTCCTCTTTATTTTATTTTAATTTGTAAGTACTTTTAGTAGATATAAAAGGTATAGTAGTCATTATGTAATAGTAATCAAAATGTCTAATTTTTTGGAAACTCTATGTAAATTGAGAAGAGAAATACATTTATTAGAAGAAATTATCTCTGATATTGAATTTTGAGCCAGAGCATGGTAAGTAGAATCCCTTGGGTATACTAAGGAAGAGTCTCCTGCATGAAAAAAATTGAAAGACATAACCTAAGGGCAGATTAAAGTACAAGGCTAAATGATCTAACCATTACTAGTGAAGGGTTGAAAAACACACATCAACATTACATGAGATGGGAGAAGTCAAAGAAGAGAAGTTATCATGCTCTGGAGGCAAAGGGAATCAGCCGCAAAGAGCAATTCAGCCTGTGTGTAGTTGTAAGGACTTCCATGACCTTTCCCATGGGAAGAACTGTGGTTAACCCTTTGATAAATTTGTACAGATACGAAGAAAATTATCCCCACGTCAACTCCAAAATGGTTCTTGCTGCTGCCTGACACTCTGTAACTCAAACTTATTGCCTTAATCTTATATGGGTCTCTAAAATATAAATGCTCCTATGAATGTAATATGTAAGTCTGAATGTTTTCCAAGATATCTTTACACTGAGACAGGAGGCTGAGTTAACCTAGGCATATGAGAAGTTCAGAGTATTTGCTAGGGCACTGAGGAGAGGCTGAGGTTAGAGGGAAGTGAAAAGAGAAAAGAAGGAAACACAGAGGAAAAGAAAGGTAATTTTCATGAATGACATGCAGTGTGTTGTGAAGAGTATTAGTGTTATACTCTCGGAAACGGCTAAGGTGTGAACTAAGTTAATCAATTAAACCTTGCCTTTCTATGATAAAACTTACTTCATCATCACGTATTGTTTTCATCACTTAGGATCTTATTTATTATGTTCATAAGTGAGATTGACTCTGATTTTCCTTTATCATATTATTCTTGTCTAGTATGATCATCACACTTATTTTAGACACATATTATGAGTTTGGGAGCTATTTCATGAAAGAGTCTGTATAGAAAAGAGTTCATCTGCTCCTTTAGGTTTTAGTATAACTCACCTGTACAATTGTCTGGATCTGAGAGGACAAAGGACAAAACTTCTCAATTTCATCACTTACTGGTGACTTGTTCTCAGTGTAGACTGGTCATAGGGGCCATTCACTCTCCCTTATTAACCCCGTCAGTAGAAAAATCTGCAAAAATAAAGGAGGAGGAGATAACCTTAGGAATTTTAGTAATACTAATGATTAAATAAAATCATATAAGTTGGTTAGGCTTATGTTTTTCGCTAGGCAAATACAAGTGGGATTTATGAATGATTTAAGCAAGTATATAAACATTGAATCTAGATATTTTTCCTTGTCACTTGAAATATGACCTTGTTTAGTAGTTTAGTTCTCAACAACATTGTGATTTTGAAGTTTGCTAAGAGTCAGCCACGTGCAAGCTTTAATCTAAGGCATTAAAATGCAACAAATGTTTTATTTTTATTTTTTTTTTGTTTTTGTTTTGCAGTACGCAGGCCTCTCACTGTTGTGGCCTCTCCCGTTGCGGAGCACAGGCTCCAGACGCGCAGGCTCAGCGGCCATGACTCACGGGCCCAGCCGCTCTGTGGCATGTGGGATCTTCCTGGACCAGGGCACGAACCCGTGTCCCCTGCATCGGCAGGAGGACCCTGAACCACTGCGCCACCAGGGAAGCTCAACAAATGTTTTAAGTCAAACTTTCTGTATTGAGATTTTCTTTATCCATTAACTTTATTGAACTTGAAATGCTTTTAACTTTCACAGGGTACTAATTTTAGTCATATTTATTAAGCTTTTTCCTTTTAAGATAAAACATATTTCTTTTTATAGAGAAGGGAAGAAATGATAGAAACTAGAATAAAAAGATTTGTGGCAAAGAATATCAAAGTAGAGAGTGTTAAGATTTCTTGTATTTTGTCAGTTAGAAATTTGTTAATCAAAGTAAACTTTTTGACATTATCCAAGGAAACATAATACCAACAGTTCTAGATGACAAAAAGAAACTTTGAGAAAGTATCATGGTTTTCTTTTTCAATTTGTGTTTTTTTAATGTAAACACAAGCACTACAAAAATTCTAAGAAGTTATCTTTATAATATGTTAAAGCAACAGTAAATATTGTGATATTCAATGTTTAGAAATTTGCTCTTTTCATGTCAGACTGTAACTAATTTGGCATTGGATAACTTTGATAGTAACATGAACATGCATAATTTATAATCTGAGTTATCCTTTGAATAGCACTTTAGAGTTTACAATTATTTTCACATTGTTTTACTTGAACCTCTACAATATATCTGGAGTAGGTACTACATGTTACATCAGGCAGTATTTCTAATGCCATTCAACAAATGAAGAGAGTAAGATTGAGAAAAGTTAAATGACACACTAAGTGGCAGAGTTTAAACTGGTATCATCATGTCTCTTCAAATTCAATGATTCCTATAAGACAGGAAGCAACGGCAATGAACTATAATGGCATGCAGAGCCAGAAAGAAAATATGACAGTAATAATAGGAATAGACACTAACAAGGTTTGTGTTCTGTGCTTTACATATCGTATCTCCTTTCATGCTAATAACAACTTTGTGAGGGAGAAAAACTTATCATCAATTATCAGATGGCAACTCTAAGATGTTAATTAATATGCCCAAGGTCATAAAGCCAATCATTTGAGTTGTGTGATATATTTTCAATTACAAAACAATCAAAATGAAGATTGCTTAAAATTTAATAGAAGATGCTGTTAAAAGCTACAAGTTTTAAATATGAACATGTCAGTTTATCTGAGATTTGAAAACCATTTTAAATAGATATTTGACGTTACAAATATGTTTCAAATCCTTGATACTTGTCAATCTTTGACAGTCCAAAAAATAAAGGAAAAGGGTCAGAACAACATTCCAGAATTTTAAAAAAGCAATATCAGGAGTAGCTGGTTCTCAGTTTTTTTCTTAGCCGATTCATATTTAAATTAGTTCCATTTTCCTTATTAGAAGTTACCACTAAAGGCTTCCTGACCTGCCAACCACTCACATCTATTACTTTATCCTATAAAATTAGAAAACAGAACAAAAAGAAAGGAGAAAGTTAATATATCCTGTGATATGGGATATTGTTGCTTTGAACATTTTAAGACAGAATTTATGTGGAACCAGATTAATTTTAAGGAACTCCCTGTGGGTTCTGTTTGTTGTTTTGAATTGCTTTAATAGTAAACTTGCATTATTTATGTTTATTAATATTTAGAATGCACTCTGCAAGGATGATTTTCATCTGAGTTATAATTAGTCTCAGCTGATGAATGCAATAAAATGATTATAAACAACTTTGTGAGATCATTATCAGTGTCATGGGAGAAAATGTTAAAACACTGCTCCAACATTTTACCTTCAAAGATCCATTGAAATGAGGAGCTTCAGTGCATTTAAAATCTTACATAGATCATAATAAATTTACTTTCTTCCTCATAAAGTTATTGAACTTCACGTACTGGTTCACTCTTCCAAAATCCAACTCATTTCTCTTCTGTCAAAAATCTTTAAGCATTGTGTTTGTTATGCATTTCTAAATTTAAAGATATATGCTTTGTGAAATGTTTAGAAAATAAAGAGTGATAAGAAGAACTACATAAATATCATCCATAAATTTATCATGCAAAGAAAAAAGTTACTGGCATTTTGGCATATTTCCTTTAATTAGGACATATGATGATTTGAGTATTGGTATGGTATATGCACTTTACATGACAGTTAATATATGAGTTATTTTCACTTAACTAAACAATAGTATAAAACTTAGTACTCTGTTTATTATAGTTTATTTATTTAAATAATTTTAAAAACTTTTTTATTAATAAAAGCAGATATACCATAGTGAAATTAACCACTTAACTGTAGTAACTTTAAGTGGTGCTTTAGTTTGTCAGTGTGATGAATAATACAATAATAATAATAGACTTATTTGAATTGTTCTGCTGGCCTAGATGAACATGACTTTTGAATTGAAGCTTATCATATAATATTTGGAGTTTTTCATACATATTGTAAACTTATAGTCCAGAAAAATCTTATCTACTTACATGACTACCAGTATTTGAGAGTAGCTGCCTTAAGAATACTAAATACCTTTGGTAGTGTATATATGTCCATGACACTCTCTCGCTTTGTTCCAGCTTACCCTTCCCCCTCCCCGTGTAAAACTGATAGCTAGTGGGAAGCAGCCACATAGCACAGGGAGATCAGCTCGGTGCTTTGTGACCACCTAGAGGGGTGGGATAGGGAGAGTGGGAGGGAGGGAGACGCAAGAGGGGATATGGGGATATATGTATATGTATAACTGATTCATTTTGTTATAAAGCAGAAACTAGCACACCATTGTAAAGCAATTATACTCCAATAAAGATGTTAAAAAAAAACAAAAAAGAATACTAAATACCGTCACTAACAGTATTTGCTTACTTAATAAATGTGTTTCCATATTATATTTAATCTATTTTCTTCAGCTATTTGTAATAAGGTATTTCAAATAACCATTTATAATTTTCCAAATATTTTAATATAAATTATTATAAATGTTTTTAATTTTCTAAGAATAGATTCCCAGAATTTTATCTAATGTAGTTCTGTTGCTGATATTTAAAAAAGTCACATAATGGACCGCTTTTTGGTATTTTATAGCATCAGAACCATTAAATATATGTATTTTTCACTTCTTTGTTGTTTTTTATTATTTATCATTTAATCAAAAGCACACTCTACATTTTTATTCGTTCTATTAATAAAAAATATGTACATCTCTTGAGTACACCTTTTGTGGTAGTCCTTGAATTCTGATAAGTTGTATTACTGCATTTTTTATTAGCTAAAAACTATAATTTTAGTCAACTAATAGAGCTTATTTGGGATTATTTGTATTTTTCAGGCAATGTGATTATTTTTTGTTGACACATTTCATAGCTAAGTAATAATTATGATCAAAGTAAATGGCGTGTACAATTAGCTCTATGAAGATTTTCACACAAAACTATAATTTTTCTCTCGGCATTTTCTGGCTATTGTGTGCCAATAAGTGCAACTTAATTTTATTTATATTATTTCCTTTTTCGACTATGTATTAATTTCCTTCTTGATACACCCATTGCAACATGTTCTCCTCTGTTTTTTTGTCTTTAGCCAAATCTCTTCATATTTGTTTCATGGTAAAGTCCTAGGTCTTTTTCTGTCTCTCTCGCTCTCTCACTTTCTCTGCTCCTACCTGAATTCCTCTGAACCAGTAGTACTAGGACTTCAAATAAAATCAGTATGCATATGACCCCTACATTTATATCTTTGGTCTTGATCTCTTCACTGAGTCTCTCAAATCTATTTGATATCTCCACTGGGATTATCAATCAGCAAACGCCAATGTACATGTCCAGAAGAGAATTCTTCTTTATTCAACCTAAATGTCATCCTTGATTCCTATCCTCCGCTTTCCCCACCCACATTCTGTCAATCAACATTACACTGTCAGTTCTACCACCAGAAAATGTCCCCAGTCTGCCTGCATATACCTTTTTCTAATGTTCCTTCTTCAGCCATTATAGTTGACCTTGAACCAAGTCACCATTATCTCTCTCTAGCATCTCTGCAAAATCCTCCTGTATGATATCCCAGTTTTCCCTCACTTTGATTTTTTATCCATTTTTTTACACATCACCCCTACCAAACACCCTCCAATGGTTTCCCATTACATTCAGTATACATCCAAACATTTTGTCTTGCCCTGTGGTATATCTGGTACCTGTTTATCCATCTTGTCTCATCTTCTAGCACTCCCATCTTTACTCTCTCTGCACTGACCTCAGGGAGTTTTCACTTTGTGATCTCCCCACTGGGACGATTCTTTCCCTAATCTTCATACAACTGGCTCCTTCCCATCATCACTTAGGTCTCAGCAAAAATGTGCTTTTCTCAGACAGTCCATAAGATTACCTTTCCTAATGCAGTACCCCTTAATTTTGCCCCTGACTCACATGTTTTATTTTGCTTACAGATTTTACCTTACAGAAGAAATTTAAGTATTTATTATTAAATTTTCTTTTATCTTCTTTATTAGAATATTATTTCAGTAAGAGCAGGGACTTGTCAAATTTGCATATTAGTATACTCCTGATGTCCAAAAAAAAAAAAAATTGGGATCTCTAACATGAAAAACTATCATATTAGGAATTATAAGTATTATCAATATATGATGATTTTAAAAATATTTTTGAGGCTATTTTGCTTTAAGTTCAACTAATATTAATATTCCATTTCTGCATATTTTACTTTTGCCCAATGTAATTTTGCCTAGTGTTTCATTTTCAACTTTTTTTTTGCCTAGTTTTTAATTTTCAACCTCATTTTGTTTTAGGTATCTACTGCAGTCAGCATGTAATTAGATTTTGTTTTGTAAGACAATTGGCAAGACTTTCTGTTTTAGTAGATAAGTTTAAACCAGTTATGTTTATTATCATAACTGACAACTTCTATCATATTTCTCCATGCCTTTGTTTAATGACTTCTTGTTGATTCCTTTGTCTTAGCAATTCAAAGATATTAGTTCTAATTTACTTCTACATATGCTTATAAGTTTTATTATTGTACATTATTGTACATATGGTTTTATGATTATCAGAAATTTATATGTAAAGTTATATTCTGAGTCACCTACATGAAAGATGAGGGCTCCAGAATGTTTTCCTTACACTGATACCTTACCAGTTGTTCTTAGTGAAATCTGAAATTTCCACAGGTACAGTTACTCTTTTTCAAAATTTATTATTTGTTTCAGTAATTATTGTTATTCATTCATAAATTATTTACCATATATAGTTATTTTTCTACTTCCCTTTAATATAATTTTAAGGTTTTAGTACAATTTTTAACTCCTCACCAATTCTATTACATTTTCTTTTGTGAGTATGAAATTTTGATTTAAAATAATTAAATATTGATTGTGAAAGTACTGATAGCTTTTATGTATATATTTCACGTAAAATATAAAACTAAAATGTTAACCCACGATAACATGACGGGAAGGTTTGAAATGATGTTTAATGCAGTCTAAGATCATTAGTTTGAGGAGGGAAATTAAAATGCTATTTTTTTTCTTCTAGAATTATTATAGCTTTATCTTTTATGATTTTGGCTATAATCCATTGCAAGTTAATTTTTTTATATGGTATTGGGTAAGGACTGAGGTTCATTTTTTCCCATATGATACCCTGTAGTTCCAGCATCAATTGTTAAAAAAACTAACTTTTTCTACAGAATTACTTTGGCAACATTTGAAAATCAATTGTCCATATATGTGTGGGTATACATCTGAACTCTCTACTTGATTCTATTGAGAATATGTACTTTTGAAACTAGAACTCAAGTGCTTTTTAATTCTAGAAAAATGTGGAAAATTCTAATATAGCTTTTGAAATATTCTTGTTTCCTACATTCTGGTTTTTTGGAATTGCAACCTAGTCCATGCATTTTAAAACTTCTCAACATCTTCTCTATAATTATTCTTTCACATTTTGTTTCCCTTTATTTCTCTATGTTTGTTTTGGATAATCTCCAATTTATTAATTTGTCTTTCAGAATCAAAAAATTATACCTTTAATAGTCTTTTAAAAAATGTAATTGAATATAAACTTAATTTTCAGAATTTCTATTTGCTTCTTTGATTTAGGTTCTTTTTGCTTAGGCCTGATTATGTTTCATAATTTTCATAGTTGCAATTCATTTGTTTATTTTATTGAACATTCTATATGTACTTATTTTAAAATATTCTAAATTATTCTGTAAAACTAAATCCATCTGAATTAAGTTCATGTTCTGAGAACTGACTTCATAAATGAATTTGAAAGCATTACATTTTCTCATATTTTAGAATTACAATTTGCTTGTTCAATTTGAGTGATATATATATAAATTACATTATAATTTTATATATATATATATATATATATATATATATTTCCCTTCCCCTTTCCTTCCCCTTCTATGTGCTTTGTGTTCACCCCATCTAGTCTAGTTTTTTTTTTTTTTCCCCAGTACCTCGACTTGCCACTTTCTCTCCTTCCACTTTCCAGAATGATTCTACATATTGGCTTTTACACTGAGGTGATCTTGAAGACTAGCAATTTGGTCAGCAAATAATTTCCTGTATGTGGAGATGTTTCTTTATTCGCTTACCTCCTCAGGTTTGTAGCTTTCTGCCTAGTAGGGAAACAGGTTACTTAGCTAATTTCCTTGAGTGAGAAAGCTGCATTCTAGTTCCAAAGGTAAAGCAGCCAGGATGGCTCCATTCTCCCATCTCATGTTTACCTCTTTTACACTGCAAAAGCCTATTATCTCAGCCTGCTGCTTCCAGTTCAAGAACCCAGCCAACCATAGATTCAACCATATGCTATGAGGTGTATGTAAACATCTCTGTGATTTTGTTTTTACCACGCCATGGAAATGTACATGCTGTTTTAGATCCCAGTGTTTTATAATTTCACTTTTTTATACCTTCTTCATCATCATTAATAAACTTAAGTTAAAATTTAAATCAAGATGGTTGATAAGATCAGTCAGAAGCTGAAAGTAAGGGATGATTTTGCTGGTAAAAGGGCGACAGAATAAAACAAATTATATGAATTTCAAAATATTAAACACAAATGTATAATTCAACATTAAAGGTTCATACTTCAAATATTAGCTTCTTTTCTTCATTTTAGTACCTAATTTACATAAACTTTGTCTGTTAAAAGTGAATACACATTTAGAAAAAAGCCTTGTTTATTTCTATGCTTTGTTTGTGATCACTATGAGGATTTATGCTTTGAAGATACTTATACCACCTTGGGTGGTCAAATTAAAAGTTATATCAGACCTCACCTATGAATTTAACATAATTATTTTCAGTTCTATATACTTTATTCCACACACTGTGTCACTGTATTAAGACTCTCAATGCAATCTTTAGTCTACTTATTACTGGAAATTTCCATGTAGTTTGACATATCACATATTGAAATTACTGTAGTATGTCAGTATGTATGTTTTGGAATCAAAAAGCAAAATAAAACAAAACAAAACACCTTTCATTTTCCTGATCAAGAAGGATCAATACATTCTGGAAAATCAGGTATGCTGATTGTGAAAATGTAGACCAAATTTGCCTAGACCAAATTCATTGCTGCAGAAAGAGATCTCTGCTTTTCCAGGATCTAACAACGAAAAGCATTAAAGAACTTATTCAGTTTCTTAGTTGATAATGTTTATATACTTAGTATGACTCAGCATACAATTAACCACAGTAGAACCGATAACGTAGACTTAATGTGATACCAGAAGTACTATAAAGGAGGAGCTTATGGTTTAATTATAGAATAAGAGATTTTAATAGGGCTAGAAATGATACTATAGAGACAGGATGTCACCATGAAATTGAAAGTAAGGATTTCTCTTTGAAAAAGTTGTTCTTGTTCTTCTACCTATGATCAGCACATATCAAGGCAATCCAAAGAGAAAAACACACATCTAGGATCACGGCAGAGACCAAAGAATGGGTTACAGACTGCACAGAATAGTAAGCAGAACATACCCATTCTCTTGCAGTGGGTCCAGGGAGAAATAAACCAACCTATGTTCAGCCAATGCAAGTAAGGTAAAACAGAGGGCAAAACAATAGGAATTGGTATATTTAGGGATCGGTTCATCAGTTTCATTTTCCAGGGAGTGATTTATTATTTATTATATTTTCTTTTCTGTTAATTAAGCTTCATAATTAAACTCTGAGCCAAGAATCCTTGCTAGATACTATGCACTAGGTACTAGGTACCTGGTGCAGTGACAAAGACACTCCCAGTGTATCACACACCACACAGTGTATTTATGAGGATCATAACCTGGGCCCTTCATTGCAGCAACAGTCAACATGGAAACTGCACATTCAATTGATCCTGAGTTTTGTAACTTCCACATCATTGTGTATTTGCAAAAGATCTGGAATATAAGTTTGCCTCAAAAATAAACATGATTTCAAGCACTGTACCTAGAGACCAATTATATCCAAAGTGTTTAACAAAATTTTTCTTTTGCTTTCAAATGACCACATACTTTAAAAATTATTTTACTTCTACCCACATTTTAATAAATATGTCAATATAAACTTTCTGTCTGAAGCTCTGCTACCTCAGCTTAAAGTAAGTTTTTTCTTCCTCTGGATTCCTACAGACCTCATTTATTATGTATTTCATTAGTTTGGCATTTAGCTTGTACTGCGTTATATTATTAGTTATCCTGGATCTTGCCTTTTGTTCAACTTAACTGTAAGCTTTATTAGGGCATAGAGTATGGTTTATTTCAATTTATGTCTCTAACCCTCAATGTAGTATATACATATGGCTAGGTGCTAGGTAAATAGTGTTTAAATTCTGTAATAGTTCCTTAATATTTGATTACATTAAACATTATTTAAACACAGATTTGATGAGTAAAAGTATTTCCTCTGCTCATGTGGAGAACATGTGAAATAAAAATTTAAATGTATACTAGAGCTTTGATATATATACATTATCACTTAAATGGAGTTGATTTCATTTTTTGAAAATGGCAAGGTTCCCAACGAATAAAGACACATTTGAACTTGGTTTTAAATTGTGATTTATGTAAGTAACATCTCAGTTTAGAACCCCCAATTTTTGTGTGTCTTTAATTCATACTCATCTTGAAATACAAGGGATGAAATATTGCTTTGCACTGACTCAAAGTATTGACTAACTAAATCAAAAATCTCTAATATGTAGATTAGGGTTTAACTAAAAGAGCTAGAAGCTCTATTCTCTTTAAGAAACTGATCTCTAAGTCGATTAGCTTCTTAGATCTCCCTGTAGATATTCACCTCAGTCCTTCAGTGGACCATAATGTTATTGTCAGTCAAGAATATGCTCTCCAACTAAACTCACACCTCCAAGAATTCACCAAGTTTTCGACAGAGAAGATAAGCTCCAGAGGATGAACATCTGGAAGGAGAATGCTACTGCACTAGCATCCTTCACTCTCCTACAATCACCCCTGAATCGAACTGCCAAAATATATTGTACTACAGTCATTTAATGTTCCCCTTTCTCTTTAGATTTCTTGCTCATATATCAACAAAAACCCCATTTGCCTGATTTACATGAGCATCTGTGAAAGTCTGACCTCTTCAAAGGTTTTATGAAATATTAGCTATAAACATAAACACTTAGAAATAACAGCATTTCCCAGCCTTCCTTAGACTTGTTATTGCCATATGATTTAATTCTGACTGGTGAGATATAAGTAAAAATACTCTGTATATATGAAAAGTGTTCCTAAAGGTGATGATAGGAGAGGAGGGTTATCCTTCCTTCATTTTTTCCTTCTTCATGCTGGCCAAAATACTGTTATTATGGGTGAAGTTTTTGCCAGGAGTCATGTGCTCACAATAACAGAATAGCAAGATAGAAAAAGCTGAGATTTTTATGTGAGATAGAAGGAAACATCTATCTCAAGTTACTGTAATGTTAGGTTGTCTGAAACTCATACATGAAATTGGACCTGAAAAACATACTTCTGTATTCCCAATACCAACACATACTGATTTCTCAGTAAACATTTGTCAAGTGAATAATGCTATAATACTTCATTGTGTTACCAAATTGTGCCTTTTTTAGGGAGCTGCTGACTGAAAATTCTTACTTATAATTTCACTCTTTTTTCACTTTCTTATTATCTGTTTGCATGTAGAGAAGACATCCTACTCCCAGAGAACAGTTAGATAATAAATAGAGTTGATCACTGTTTCCTGATACAGACCCTCAGTAGTTTTATCTGGAACAGGTCATCATTGAAGGAAAAAATGCCCAGATATAAGGAAGACATTTATCTTACCACAACAGCATAGTTAGCGTCTAGAGTATACATTTATAGCTCATGTTCTTATTCCTACAATTATCATTAGAACTATTCCCAAGACTTCCCATATACTTAATGCATTAAAACTAGCTATAAAACAGCCATACATATAGGTCATTCTTGGTTGAAAGTAGGTATATGATAAGTTATTTTGAAAGAATGACCTTATGAATGTCCAGGAGAGTATCTACCTTCCCATGTTTTTTATACAAATCCAGAAGAGACTCTCAAACCCTGCCAATGCTGGCATTAACAATCAGTCCCTAATAAAAATGTTTTCCACACTGGGGCTGGGAGGGTTGAGAACCACTTCTTAGCCTTCTACAGGTATTCAAAGGAAACATCAATCTACCAAGAAAAGTATGCAAAATTCATTACTGTATACATTTTGAATGCAAAGAAAACAAAACTCAAGGGCCACATGCCACATAAATTACAGTGATAACACTTGATATGTAAGAAGTAAGTGACCTTAGATGAATTTAGCTATCCAAGGAAAGTTTACAGAGGCACAATGTAAAAAGGCAATACCAACACAAAAATCTCTTAGAATTTTGTTTTTTATTATGTTAAGACATGGCTGCTTGTTTATTTTAAAAAGAGATAAAACAAGGACAGTGTCCTGAACAACTAAACCAAAAAAAAAAAAAAAAAAAAAAAAATGACCTCAGCACTGTAAGACAATTTACAAGTACTAAAACAAAAGGCCTCCCAAGTTTTGGCCTCTAATGAATGGAATGTTCTTGGCTGTTTAGAGATAGGATTTTTGGCTACTTTGTTTCTGTTTTTCTTCTGCTTCCCCAGGCAAGTCAAAGTCACATAAGCTCTTTAAGCATCTGGCAAGCAGGTTTCCTGAACTGATTTATCTGGATTTAGTATCACTTCATGAATTGGTCAATGGGAGTATTCACACACAACTCCAAAGTGCCATCAGAATAGCCCAATACCTCCTTGAAAATATCAAGAAAACTGCTCTTTGCATTATTTTAACTTTAGGAATTGTAGCTTACCTTCCTGGAGGTTAGAAAAAAAAAAAAGACTTAAATGAATCCACTCAAAAATACAGATCCTATAAACAGATCTTATACCAAAACTTAGGATTTCAAGCTAAGTGCTTTTATTAATTGGCCCTTACTTTGGGAAGATGCTGATATTTAGGTCATGTTTCCTTGACTTGTAAAATTCATATTTTATTTGAATTTACAGAATTTATGAAATGAAGCTAATATTGAATAAAATTACAAAATAGCCAAGAAATAAAAGAGTTCATTTTGACACATGAGCCTCTTCTAAAGAAGTTCATGATAGAGCTGTAACAGGAGATGCCATTAGAAAAATAATCATTCAAAGCACAGCATGATTTTTTAGAGTTTGAGAATGTCCCCTTTTCTTTTCCTAGTTCCTTTCTCCTATAGTTGTCATAGGGATGAAGGCTCCAAACCTCAAAAGAGAGTCTTTCTGACTTCTGAGTTGAGCTAGATTTTTGGCCTTATTTTTTCCCTATACAATGTTTGCCCTTGGTACTGATGATTCAGAAGGTGGCTCTGTTCTTGGCGCTCAGGTGTTTTTGTTTTTGTTTTTATTTTAATCTCTGCTTATATGAGGCCCTTTTGCTCATTCATGTAACAGAACGTATTGAGTACCTCTTATGTGACAGGTACATCTTAGGGTCACATACTCTCCTATAGATTCCTTTCTAGTAATATCTAGCACTATGTTAATATGAAACAGGTGAGAGAGGGGAGGGACTGAATTGGCTCGCACAATTATAGAAGCTGAGAAGTCCCCAAATCTGCAGTTGGCAATTTGGAGACCCAGGAGAGCTGCTAATGTGAGTTATAGTTTGAGGAGAGGAGAAGACCAAAGTCTCAGCTCAAACAGTCAGGCAGGCAAAGCTCCCTCTTACTCAGCCTTTTTGTTTTATTTTAGTCTTCATTTGTTCTATGTAGATGTTCAATTTAGGTCATCCATCAGTTGATTGGATGAGGCCACCCACATTAGGGAGGGCAATCTGCTTTACTCAGTCTACTGATTCAAATGTTAATCTCATTCAGAAACACCCTCACAGACATACCCAGAATAATATCTGGCAAATATCACAGCATACTATGGCCCAGTCAAGTTGACACATAAAATTAATCATCCCACATGGCCTAATTGGACATATACAATGAGAATGCAGTTAACTCAATTAACATAATACACTTAGATAGAATTTAAATCCATATACAACGAGAATGCAGTTAACTCAGTTAACACAATACACTTAGATAGAATTTAAATCTAACAAAAAGACAGCTTGATCAAAAATTGCCACCCTGTTGACAAGAGTGACTAAAATTCCATCACCATGTATTTGTTCCACTGTATTACACATCATCTGTGGTTTTAAATATCTAAATGCCTCTGGATCACAGATATCTCTGGGAAATAGATTTCACTCTCAAAATCACTCTCCCCATTGCCAGTTGCAAACAGTAATAATAATAGCACTTATTAGATGGCAAGCACTACGATAAGTGTTTTGATGTATCATTTGATTGAACACATTATAATCCAGTGCTATGAAGTAGGCACCATCAGCGTTACCATTTTAGAGACAAAGAAACCGAAGCTTAGCAATATTGAGTAAATTATCCAAGTTTACATGGCAAGTAGGTGATACAGCTGAGATTTAAATCCAGGGTTATTTGGTCCCAAGGCTGTAGTTCTTAACCACAATTCTGTACTAATCCTTTTATAAATTAGTTATGTGGAAAAACACATTTCCCCTGTCTCACACCAGTGAGACAGGTTGTGAATTGAGGGGCATTCCCAAGTAACAACAGATATAAATGGCATTAAATGCAACTGATATGATAGTGGGAATATAATTGAAAAGAAAGAACCATTAGGTCAAAAAATGTTTCTTGGTTGTGTGACTTTGGGAAATTTACTGAACATCACTGATCTTCATTTGTTTTTATATGTAAAATGGATAATTATCTCCTTTATCTAAAGTATAATTTCCTATAATCTAATTAAGTGATATACTAAAACTAGCTATTACTGATGCTATTACTAGGATAAAATTTGTAAGTCAACAGCAGAATAACATGATGATTTGTTTACAGGAACATAAACATGATTTACATACTTCTATTTGTATTGGAAACCAGGGTGGAAATAGATCAGAAGAAAAGAGAAATGGTAGAAGCTATATAGACAGTGTTTAGGAGACAGTGAGAAAATTAGCCTTCCTGGTGGTAGAAAGGTTTTCCATAGAGAGAAATGAGAGATAATGTGGGAAAAGGGAGTAAGGGACACATAGCCTATAACTGGTAAGGTAAAGTATTTGGTTTCTTCCCATTAAGTTATGGGGTTCCTCAAAAGTTTCTGAACATGGAATGGGATGTAAAACTGAGGATTTTAATATCATAGTGATATGCAGATTGATTATAGAAATGGTAGTATAAGGTTCAGACAGGAGTTGAGAAATCAGAGTGAGAACGACAGTCCTGAGATTAGAAAGTAAGAAATCAATCTGAAAATCAGAGGGTAGGAAAGACTAACAGAGAATTAAGAGTGATCAGATGTGGAGGAAAAGTTGTTTCAAGTTTTTAAGCTTAGATAACTGATGACTAATGATTGTTATTAGCAGAAATTATGAGAACAGTTTGTGCTGGTTAGATAGAGAAAGAATAAATCCTAAATTTGAGGCAGAGGTGGGAACACTGATTGGAAATGTCCAATGTGAAGGTGAAAAGTTGGAAGTGGCACTCCCTTCTGCCTTGTAGAGTTTCTGCTGAGATATCAGCTGTTAACCTTATGGGAGTTCCCTTCTATGTTATTTGTCATTTTTCCCTGTTGCTCTTAATAATTTTTCTTTGTCTTTAATTTGTCAATTTGATTACTGTGTGTCTCAGTGTGTTTCTCCTTGGGTTTATCCTGCCTGGGACTCTCTGTGCTTCCTGGACTTGGGTGGCTATTTCCTTTCCCATGTTAGGGAAGTTTTTTACTATAATCTCTTAAAATATTTTCTCGAATCCTTTCTCTCTCTCTTCTCCTTTTGGGACCCCTATAATGAGAATGTTGGTACGTTTAATGTTGTCCCAGTGGTCTCTTAGAGTGTCTTTATTTCTTTTCCTTCTTTTTCTTTAATCTGTTCCATGGCAGTGAATTCCACCATTCTGTCTTCCAGGTCCCTTATCCATTCTTCTGCTTCAGTTATTCTGCTATTGATTCCTTCTAGTTTATTTTTCATTCTAGTTATTGTTCTGTTCATCTCTGTTTGTTTCTTCTTTAATTCTTCTATGTCTGTGTTAAACATTTCTTGCATCTTCTCAGACTTTTCCTCCATTCTTTTTCTGAGGTCCTGGGTCGTCTTCACTATCATTATTCTGAATTCTTTTTCTGGAAGGTTGCCTATCTCCACTTCATTTAGTTGTGCTTCTCAGGTTTTATCTTGTTCCTCATCTGGTACATAATCCTCTACCTTTTCGTTTTGTCTGTCAGTCTGTGATATATTTAAAGTGATGAAAGGGAAGAACCTACAACCAAGATTACTCTGCCCAGCAAGAATCTCATTCAGATTCTATGAGAAATCAAAAGCTTTACAGACAAGCAAAAGCTAAGAGAAATCAGCAGCACCAAACCAGCTCTACAACAAATGCTAGAGGAACTTCACTAAGCGGGAGACACAGAGAAGAAAAAGACCCACAAAAACAAACCCCAAACGATTAAGAATATGGTATTAGGAACATACATATTGATAATTACCTTAAATGTGAATGGATTAAATGCTCCGACAAAAGACACAGGCTTGCTGAATGGATACAAAAACAAGACCCATATATATGCTGTCTACAAGAGACCCACTTCAGACCTAGGGACACATACAGACTGAAAGTGAGGGGATAGAAAAAGATATTCCATGCAAAAGGAAATCAAAAGAAAGCTGGAGTAGTAATACTCATATCAGATAAAATAGACTTTAAAATAAAGAATGTTATAAGAGACAAGGAAGGACACTATAAAATGATCAAGGGATCACTCCAAGAAGAAGATATAACAATTATATATATATATATGCACCCAACATAGGAGCACCTCAATACATAAGGCAACTGCTAACAGCTATAAAAGAGGAAACTGACAGTAACACAATAATAGTGGGGGACTTTTAACACCTCACTTACATCAATGGAAAGAACATCCAAACAGAAAATTAATAAGAAAACACAAGCTTTAAATGACACAATAGACCAGGTAGATTTAATTGATATTTATAGGACATTCTATCCCAAAACAGCAAATTACACTTTCTTCTCAAGTGCGCAGAGAACATTCTCCAGGACAGATCACATTCTGGGTCACAAATCAAGCCTCAGTAAAATTAAGAAAATTAAAATCATATCAAGCATGAAAGCATATCAAGGTCTTTTCTGACCACAACGCTATGAGATTCGAAATCAATTACAGGTAAAAAAATGTAAAAAACACAAACACATGGGGGCTAAACAACACATTACTCAATAACCAAGAGATCACTGAAGAAATCAGAGAGGAAATCAAAAAATACCTAGAGACAAATGACAATGAAAACATGATGATCCAAAACCTATGGGATGCAGCAAAAGCAGTTCTAAGAGGGAAGTTTATAGCAATAAAAGCCTACCTTAAGAAAAAGAAAAAATTTCAAATAAACAACCTAACCTTACACGTAAAAGAACTAGAGAAAGAAGAACAAACAAAACCCAAAGTTAGTAAAAGGAAAGAAATCATAAATATCAGAGCAGAAATAAATGAAATAGAAACAAAGAAAACAATAGCAAAGATCAATAAAATTAAAAGCTGGTTCTTTGAGAAGATAAACAAAATTGATAAACCTTTAGCCGACTCATCATGAAAAAGAGTTGAATTTTATTGAATTTTATCAAATCAATAAAATTAGAAATGAAAAAGGAGACCTTACAATGGACACCGCAGAAATACAAAGCATCATAAGAGACTACTACAAGAAACTCTATGCCAATAAAATGGAGAACCTGGAAGAAATGGACCAATTCTTAGAAAGGTATAACCTTCCAAGACTGAACCAGGAAGAAATAGAAAATATGAACAAATCAATCACAAGTAATGAAATTGAAACTGTGATTAAAAATATTCCAACAAACAAAACTTCAGGACCAGATGGCTTCACAGTTGAATTCTATCAAACATTTAGAGACGAGCTAACACCCATCCCTCTCAAACTCTTGCAAAAAAGTGCAGAGGAAGGAATACTGCAAAACTCATTCTATGAGGCCACCAACACCCTGATACCAAAACCAGACAAAAATACTACAATAAAAGAAAATTACAGACCAATATCACTGATGAATATAGATGCAAAGATCCTCAACAAAATACTGACAAACAGAATCCAACCACACATTAAAAGGACCATACACTATGATCAAGTGGGATTTATCCCAGGGATGCAAGGATTCTTCAACATAAGCAAATCAATCAATGTGATACACCATATTAACAAACTGAAGAATAAAAACAATATGATCATCTCAGTAGATGCAGAAAAAGCCTTTGACAAAATTCAACACCATTTATGATAAAAACTCTCCAGAAAGTGGGCATAGAGGGAACCTACCTCAACATAATAAAGCCCATATATGACAAACCCACAGCCAACACTGTTCTCAATGGTGAAAAACTGAAAGCATTTCTTCTCAGATCAGAAACAAGACAAGGATGTCCACTTTTGCCATTATTATTCAACATAGTTTTGAAAGTCCTAGCCATGGCAATCAGAGAAAAAGAAATAAAGGAATACAAACTGGAAAAGAAGAAGTAAAACTGTCACTGTTTGCAGATGACATGATACTATACATAGGGAATCCTAAAGATGCCACCAGAAAACTACTAGAGGTAATCAACGATATTGGAAAAGCTGCAGGATACAAAATTAATGCACAGAAATCATTTGCATTCCTATACACTAACAATGAAAGATCAGAAAGAGAAATTAAGGAAACAATCCCATTCACCACTGCAACAAAAAGAATAAAATACCTAGGAATAAACCTACCTAAGCAGGTAAAAGGCCTCTACTCAGAAACCTATAAGACACTGATGAAAGAAATCAAAGATGACATAAACAGATGGAGAGATATACCATGTTCTTGGATTGGAAGAATCAATACTGTGAAAATGACTATACTACCCAAGCAATCTACAGATTCAATGCAATCCCTATCAAATTACCAATGGCATTTTTTATATAACTAGAACAAAAAATTAAAATTTCTATGGATACACAAAAGACCCCAAATAGCCAAAACAATCGTGAGGGAAAAAAAACAGATCTGGAGGAATCAGACTCCCTGACTTCAGACCATACTACCAAGCTACAGTAATCCAGACAATACGGTACTGGCACGAAAACAAAACTATAGATCAATGGAACAAGATAGAAAGCCCAGGGATAAACCCACGAACCTATGGTCAACTAATCTATGACAAAGGAGGCAAGGATATACAATGGAGTAAAGACAGTCTCTTCAATAAGTGGTGCTGTGAAAACTGGACAGCTACATGTAAAAGAATGAAATTAGAACACTCTCCAACACCATACACAAAAATAAACTCAAAATGGATTAGAGACCTAAATGTAAGACCGGACACTATAAAACTCTTAGAGGAAAACATAGGAAGAACACTCTATGACATAAATCACAGAAAGATCTTTTTTGATCCACCTCTTAGAGTAATGGAAATAAAAACAAAAGTAAACAAATGTGACCTAATGAAACTTAAAAGCTTTTGCACAGCAAAGGAAACCATAAACAAGATGAAAAGACAACCCTCAGAATGGGCGAAAATATTTGGAAATGAATCAACAGACAAAGGATTATTCTTCAAAATATATAAACAGCTCATTCAGCTCAATATTAAAAAAACAAACAACCCAATCCAAAAATGGGCAGAAGACCTAAGTAGACATTTCTCCAAAGAAGACATACAGATGGCCAAGAAGCACATGAAAAGCTGCTCAACATCACTAATTATTAGAGAAATGCAAATCAAAACTACAATGAGGTATCACCTCACACCAGTTAGAATGGGCATCATCAGAAAATCTACAAACAACAAATGCTGGAGAGGGTGTGGAGAAAAGGGAACCCTCTTGCACTGTTGGTGGGAATGTAAATTGATACAGCCACTATGGAAAACAGTATGGAGGTTCCTTAAAAAACTAAAAATACAATTACCATATGACCTAGCAATCCCACTATTGGGCATATACCCTGAGAAAACCATAATTCAAAAAGACACATGCACCCCAATGTTCATTGCAGCACTATTTACAATAGCCAGGTCATGGAAGGAACCTAAATGCCCATCGACAGACGAATGGATAAAGAAGATGTGGTACATATATACAATGGAATATTACTCAGCCATAAAAAGGAATGAAACTGGGTCATTTGTAGAGATGTGGATGGACCTAGAGACTGTCATACAGAGTGTAGTAAGTCAGAAAGAGAAAATATCGTATATTAATGCATATATGTGGAATCTAGAAAAATGGTACAGATGAACCAGTCTGTAATGCAGAAATAGAGACACAAATGTAGAGAAGAAACATATGGACACCAAGAGAAGAAAGCGGTGGGTGGGGTGTGGTGGGCAGGTGGAGATTGGAATTGACATATATACACTAATATGTATAAAATGGATAACTAATAAGAATCTGTGTGAAAAATAAATAAAACTTAAAATAGAATAAAATTAAATAAACAATTTGAAAAATCAAAAACTAAAATAAAATATGGGAGCAGTTTTAATGTTAATGTATCCTCCCCCATGAAGTCTTTCACCCTATTTTAAACAAATCAAGGAACTAGTTAAGGAATGGTCACTGAAAATATACTGGAAAATCACATCATTTATTATTTCTTTTTACTGAGATTATCTTTTTTCTACATATATCTCAAGTAGCCCAATATGACTACCCAGTATTTTCAAGGCAAGAAAACAATTTTTTCTAGGATGACTTTGTAAATGACTAAACAATTTTGGAGCAAAGAAGCGCAGCTCATATTACATTTCTGGGGACTACGAGTTCAAGAGTATATATTTAACTTTTAGATGAAAAAAATAAAACATTGTTCTTCAAAATGGAGACAACAAATGAATCAGACAAACCTGAGGGTTTTACTATTCTCAAGAAGAAACTAGGAGCAAAATGTTTAGGCACAAATGAAGATTTAGCATGTGCCTATGGTATTTCATATTAAACCATTAGTCTACCAGAGCACAACAGCATCCAATCAAAGTGCACTCTAGATTTGGGCAAAGGAATAAGCTGTTCACTTTTTGTGGTCTGCACCTAATTAGAGTTTGCCAAATTTAGGCCACACCTCCACGGTATTTGTTTGGGGTCCTACATATCTGAGAGTTTCTGTTAATTTAACATCCTACATATTTGAGAGTTTCTATTAATTTAACAAACATGGATTGGCCACATTTTTATGCAAAGCCCAAGTGAAGTTGTAGTATGCAAAGATAATGTACAAATACCTCCTGAGGTATGACAGGGGGAAAAGATAAGTATGGACTAAGAATGCTATTCATATCCAGTGACTTTCCAGATCCTTCCCAACCAACTTTGCATTAAGGCAATCTTCAGTTAGAACTGAGTAAGACGGCTAATGTATTCACCAGACTCTAAGTGACTCCTCCTCACAGGATAAAGCAGTCCGAGAAGAAAACTGACCACACTTCCCATGGCACCCTGTAAAGGGGTTAGAGTCATATGGCAGGAGCTTAGACCTTGGAAATGTCTAAGTAGAGGGTGAGTAGTTCATGGGATTAGGAAATGGGGCAAGGTGGGAGTTCTAATGATATAAACTAAATAACATCATAGCAGTAAGAGATATGTGTGTGTCCACTGGGGTAAACAATTATAGCAATTAGCAACTTGCAAATACTTTCTATAAGGTTTGTTTTTTTAAATTAAGGTTGGTATCTTGACAATATTGGGTCTTCTGATGCACACACATAGAACATCTCTCCATTTATTTATTTCTTCTTTGATTTCACTCATCAGGGCTTTGTAGTTTTCCTCACGTAAATCTTACACATATTTTGTTAGATTTATACCTAAGCATTAAAAAATTTTTTGGGTGCTAATGTAAAACATGTTATGTTTTTAATTTCAAATTCCACTTGTTCATTGCTGGTATATAGGAAAGTAATTGACTTTTGTATATTAATCTTTTATCCTGCAAACTTGCTGTAATAACTTATTAACTCCATGACTTATTTTTCGTTTTGTTTTTCTTTGTTTTTTTTTTTACATCTTTATTGGAGTATAATGGCTTTACAATGGTGTGTTAGTTTCTGCTTTATAACAAAGTGAATCAGTTATACATATACATATGTACCCACATCTCTTCCCTCTTGCGTCTCCCTCCCTCTTGTTTTTGTTTTTTATTGATTTTTTTGACAGTTTTCAACATAGAGATCATGTCATCTGTGAACAAAGTAAGTTTCATGTCTTCCTTCCCAATCTGTATACCTTTTATTTCCTTTCCTTGTCTTGTGGCATTAGTTAGAAGTTTCAATGTCAAACAAGCTCTTCAGTCCTGTCATACTCTAATTTTCAGAGTTACAAACTGCTTGAAGTCCACAGGATATCATACTGTGCATTACATTGATGATATCCTGTTGTACAAACTTGGTGAGAAGTACGTAGCAACTACTTTAGAAACCTTGGTAAGATAAATGAGTGCCAGATATAGGCCAGAACTATGGCTTCCTGGCTTATTTTTAAATTAATTTCAAATTATCTGTAGTTGCAGCTTAATGATTTGTTTCCAATAGCCCTGTGTAGGAACTAGCAGATAATAACTGTCAAATGAATGCAATGATCTCTATAGCACTGTCTCTATTCCCTTGGCTTGAATTACCTTCCCATTGAACTAACTTAACTCACAGGAAGGCTCACAGGAAAACCCAAAACTTCTGAGCCATTTGGATCCAGATAATTTTCTGTGCATATAAAATCATTTTTTTAAAAGAATGTAACAATAGTATATTTATTTTTAGCTCCAAACTGAGATTTTGAGAAAAGTTAGAAATATCTCTAGCTTAAGCCTTAATTTTTTTAAACTTCTGGCATTTCATCCATAGCTGTTATTTATTTGACTTTGACTGAAAAGGTGATAAAGATTTCAATCTCAGGTTATAATAGATCGATATTTTAAAGTTGAAAAATGTACCATCACATACTGCAAGGTACAGCCATAATGTAATAAGGCTGTTACTTTAACAAACTATCCAAATATTATACATTCATTGGAGTGGTGACCTTTTCAAGCTCTTCACCTTCAGAAAGTGTCTTTGACTGCAGTGTTGTTGTTCTTTAACACTCTAAAATCATTCCATTCTTCATTGATATAATCCTTTAAATTATGGGACCACCTGCTTTTATAATACAATTAAAAAATCACGTTGAACAGTTACAGCGCACCAAATTCCTTCCTAAATGCTAAGAAAACAAGGTCAATAATATATATTTAAGCATATGCTTAGTCCCAGTAACTTACTAGGTGCTCATCTATCTATTCAAAATGTAAAAATCCTTGAGCAAAGAGCTACCCAACAGTAGCTGTTATTTCTTAGTATGTCTGGCAGGACCTAGCCTCATCCCTTGGATACAGTAACTAAACAATCTTATCAGTTTGAAACTAGCAACACTAAGATAACAAAAGAGGTGAGATTTCCTTATAAATAGTGAGCGGATACTTTTAGAAAACACTTAAGTGCTATTTTATAAAGAAATAATTCCTTGTGACAATGTTCCTCATAGCTGAGTTTCTTTTAGCCATGTTTTTGCCAGGCCTTTCATAAAGCTACTAGTATTGAAGCTTTGGATAAACAATTTACTATTGCCAGTAAGCCTTTTAAATTGGCATATTCTTGAACTCCATTAAAAAGATACATGCAAAAAAATACATTTTTATGGCACTATAAATTTTATATCATCATCCCAAAGGATAGTCCTGGACATTGATATTGATGGCCAAAATATAAAAGGTGGATTATAACTTTAGTTAAATTATAATACCTTAGTTTCAATGTTTCCTTTCCCTCATTTTTATTTAGTGGCTTGAGCACTGACTTTCCAGTAATGTTCCTTATTCATACACCAGCAAAATAAAATCATCTATGAGATTTCAGATATATTAAATGGTTGTAACCAATGATCCATGAAAAAGTAAAGGCAAAATATAGTATCACGTAAAAATAACATCACAGAATCATTTATATTTTTAGCTATAGGTACTTAGTTTTTACTGATTACAAATAAAACTACTAACTTTAAATAGTGTTGAGTTTTTTTGATGTATGAACAGTTTTCATTACTTTAGAGTAAATATCCAGGAGTAGTAATGCTGAATTATATAATAAAAGTATGTTTAGTTTCATAAGAAACTGCCCCAACTTTTTCCACAGTGGCTATATAGTCAAAAAGTTTCTTTCTTTTGGGACTACCCTGTTTTTAGTCCTCTGGCCAGAGAGACTGGGCTTTTCTTGGGGCTGCTTTGTTTTGTTTTAGTCTATGCTCATTGACATTTCTGAATTGCAAGTTACTTTATTACCCAGGCCAGGACGTATATATCCTTCCTTAGGTGGTCTTCACTGGGGCATCCCTATCCAGTCCACCTTCTCCTTTTCCCCTGTTAGAGTCTTCTGAGAGTTGAGTTATATGTTGTGTTCAGATGAAGTTTTAGTTGTAATTAGTGGAAGAGATCTGGTGGAATGTGCTTACTCCATCTTGACTAGAGCTAAAATCATCAGCTAAGACCATTTATATTTAATTACCATGCATCATGAGAAAATTCATGTATTTTAGAAAGTCAATCCTGTCATGCTGAAGCAAATTGGTTTTAGCTACTCTATACCTCAGTTTCCTCCACGTGAACATATGTGTCCCAACATCTCACATTATAGGAAGATTCTACATTACCAGCTCTGAGCACTACACGAGTGTATCAAGGGCAGAGGAGAATTCACTTTAAGAATGAAAACAAACTTCCACATGGCTGTCTTTTTTCAGCTCTATGCAAATTCACAATTTAAAATTCCATTTAATTGAACTGAGAAAGTGCCAGCCTCTCCACCCACATGCCCAAAAGCCATTCTGCTCACACTTTCTTGTTTGGAGCACTATACTTTTATCCCCTGCTTTGAAGGAACTCACAGGACATCTGTCAAATAACCCCACAGAAGCTTTACACCAGGGTGTTGAAAATATTCTTTAAAAAAAAAATCTGTTCCAAAGCCACAACGTTTTAAAATTAGCATCAGTAACTCACAATGGGTTGCTATTAATATCTATTAGTAGAGTTTAATTTGTCAAGTTTTCATATTGCTCCTAATGACTATATATTATTTGGAAACTAGTAATTCATGCATAATGGATGTACAGTACACTGACCTCTTTTATAACTATAAGTTATCTGCTGTTTTTTAATAAGGTAATTATTTGATACAATTACTAATATGTGAATATATATAATATACACAGTGCTATTTACTTTACTTATTACTTGAGAAATGAAGAAAAGACATTTGCTTGGGACTCTTAAAAGACATTAATATCATCTAAAGAAAAAATATACCTAAATAAAACGTAATGTTTTATCTAGATAAAATACTAACAAATTGAAATCATCTCATACTTTTAAATGTGTGCTTGCATTTGTCTTTATTTTACCCGAGTCATACATCATTATTCAAATGTTAAAGCAACATGAAGGATAAGAGATTGTTCGGCTTTTCAAGAGCTGAGAAAAATATACTTCTTTGGGAACAATAGAGAATAGCATTGGTTGAGGATATACTAGTTGGTTATATGATATTCCTTTCCTAGTGCTTATTCCAATGCAATATTATAGCTTTTAGGAGTAAAAGAAGATATGAAAGATCCCATGAAACCCATGCTGTAAATCCCATGCTCTAAATATGTCAATTTACTAATATGCAGTTATATGTTTGCTTGTTTGAAGCCATAGTAAAGCCAACTTGTATTTGAGGTTAAACTCTATAGAAGATCATGTTTTCATTTTTATTTTATATGACAATTACATAATATGCCAAATTTCTTCTCCAGTTAATTTCATACAATATAGCAAAGCAGAAGAGCGAAGATTTGGTCCAGTATAAAAGGAATATCTGTGATATCCCAACTGATTTCAATGGATATTTAGCAAGAAAATTTCTGTATATGACTTTGAAAGTTTTTTCTCTTTGAAAGGACAGCTATTAATACTATGGAGCTAGAAACAGAGACTTTAGAAGCTCATCCATCACTTTGACATTTTTCTTTGTGAAATAAAAGAGCATTGCATGCATGCACACACATACACATACTTACACACAAACTGTAGGTAAATTTTCACTCACGAAAACAACAACGTATGGTAAATGATCCACTTTCTAATTAGCAAAACACACAATTAACAACTACCTTTCCTCTGTATGGTAAAATGTGACTTACATCAGTATTAGCTAAAGCCTAACCATTATGATCTTGAGTCAATGATAGAGCAAATCATCCTATGGATAAGTATAAATAAAACAATAATTATGCAGTAGTGATAAAGCTGATTACTATTATTTTTGGTTCTCTGCCTTCACGGTACTTAAAAGTATTGTACTTTCAAGGATGTCTGATTCTTGTAAGTATGGTCATATGCCTTGTTTTGACTAATGGGATTAAAGTGAAAGTGGCAAGTGTTGCTTCTAGGTGAAAGCATTCAATTGCTGGTGTTAGACTTTTCTTCCTTTACCTCTGCAACCTTGAAAGCATATGTTAATATGGAGGGCAATACTAAATGACCACATAGACAGCTGACTTAGCAAGTCACTTAAGCTTGTAAAGGACTTTGTGTGAGGCAAAAATAAGCCTTTATTATTTTTATGTCACTGAGCTTTTTGGAGTTTCTTGTTACTAAAACACAACCTATCCTATCCTGAAGAAGCCCACTGGTACTGTGGAAATAAGAGGATTAACATTTATTGAGTGAGCCTAGGACTGTGTAAGAAGCTTTTGAAAGATTAGTCAATTACTCTTCATAATAATCCACATAGGGTTGCTATTATTATTCCTGTTTTACCAATGAATTCTCAACACAACTTTATCACATGCCCTTCATTGCTGTGGCACAGTCCTCAACTCCATTTCTGATGAGTTCCATTGATGGAGTAGATGGAACAGTTTCATACTTTGCAATACAAATCAATTTCCTACATAATCAAGGACCATCCTTGTTCCCTGTGAATCTCTATCAGTCTGCTCTAAATGTGCAAAGGAGTGAGTTATCCTAAGAGAAATGCATAAGAGATGTCTATATCCCACCCTCATATGTTTTGTTTTTATATGGAGTGTAATTGATTCACAAAAACGAACATATCCAAGTAAATCACACTTCTTTGATGTGTCCACTAAGTCACATATTCAACTCATATTTATAGACAGGGCAATATATTAAATTGGTTTGGCACTGAACTCCAGGCTCAGAACAGCTGTTATTAATACAGACTGTCACTTAACCAGTTTTATGACATCCGTTTTATGATACAGAAGCTTTCTATCTTCTCTATGCTCTGGTTTCTTCACTTAAGAGTGTGACAGTGCATAAAGTTTATGGGAGGATTCAATAAGGTAATCAATATGAAAAGCTTAAAACACAGATTGACATGTAATAGTCAATATATATTAAATATTGTTATATATAATGTGAACAGAAAATAAAAATGGCATAATGTTATAATTATTTTTAAGTACTTATACTATGCTGACACTATACCAGGTACTTTTCCTAAATTACGCCATTACGTTTTCATGATAACTCTGAGGGCTCATTGCTCTTAAACTCATTTCATAGATGAAGCAACTCACATTTCAAGATGTAAATAAGGATTTTAACCCTGCTTTAGTTGGCTTGTTCTCATCTCAGAGTCTACGTTTTACACTATAGCAATCTCAAGACTAGTAACCATGATGAATAAAAGACCAATGAGATATAGGCCCAAGGTCTCAAGAATACTAATCTGGATATTGTTAAGACAAGAAGGAAGAATACTACAATGCATGATGTGTTATAAGATATGTACAAGTGAAGCACTGTGAGAGTTTTGAGGAAAGAGCTTGCTTCTGACAGAAGCAGATGGTCACATGGAGAAGAAATTTGGGATTTTAGCAAGCTTAGAAGGATAGGTAGAATTTTGACAAGTACAAAGGATGCAAGAGCATCCCTGTAGAAAGGAACACCAGGAAAAGGGGTCTTGCAAAAAAGTATAGAGCATATTAAAAATAAAGCTAGGAGACTTGAATGTATGAAAGTATTTTCAAAGTAACTACAATTATTCTCAGTAAATAATAGTATAATTCCTATTAGCAACTGAATTTATCTATTTCTGTGTAATCCAGAAACTAGTGGCTTGAAATAACAAATGTTTGTTATTTCACTTTTTCTGCAGGTCAGGAATTTTAGAGAGGCTTAGTTGGGTGGTTTGGGGTAAGGGTCTCTCACAAGGTTGCTGTCAAGATGTTGGCTGGTACTACATTCTTCTGAAAGCCTGACTGGGACTAGAGAATATACTTCCAGCTGACTCACTCACTTGTTATCAGGATGCCTCAATCTCTTGCCATGTGGACCTCTGCATTGGGCTGCTTGAGTGTCCTGACCACATGGCAGCTAGCTTCCCCCAGAGTGAGTGATTCAAGACAGAGCAAAATGGAAGTCTCAGTGTCTTCTTAGTACCTAACTTTGGAAGTCATATGCTGTCATTTCTTCAAAATTCTGGTGGAGTTTATCGAGATATGAATGCCAAGAAGTGAAGTGTCACTGGGGATATTCCCAAAGCTGGCGACCATAGCCATCCTTTATGCTTAAAATAAATTCATGCACTGTACTTAAGAACACATTATCATAAGAAGTCAAGAAACCAAGTCAGGAATCATACTAAAAAAGTTATCTAACAAGGATATCTATTCTCACAAACTCACCCAATAGCATGAAATTAGAAATATCTAAAGTCTTCTCTTTTATACATAGTCTGCCCATATTTCCTATCTCACCAAAATTTTAAGCGTTATAGTTCTTCTGAACCACCATAAAGTTGTTGTGTGAGATGCTACATCTTAGTCCCTTATAACTTTCTCAAAGCAGATTTATTTATTCCTATTTTTTAAAAATAGATGGCACATCTGAAAGTTAGGAGATCACCATGTTTATTGGGTACCAAACTAAACATGAAGGATTGTCAGAATACTCATCTAGGATCAATTTATCAAGACCACTGCTTGAAAGAAAGGAAGAAAAGACAGTGCTGACTCTTGGAACTACCATGTATCAAGAACTTATTCATTAAAATAGCCCAGGTAATGAAGAGGGGCAAAAGTTAAACCTTATTACCTTCCCACAATCTAAAATTTTTGGAAATAAAGCAATCTAGTAGCTGTCACTTTATAGATTATTTTCTATCATTGCCAGTCTTAGCTATGTTCTCAAGCCATAGGTATTTCCTACTGTTTCATCTGGCCTCTTGCTTTTATTGGTCCCAAGTTCAATCAAATGAACTGCTGAAAGTGAAACTCTTGAACTAGCTCATGTGCTGAACAATGAACTCAAAACAAGCCTAGGGCAGCAAACGGGATTTTAATTGCTCACTTCTATTTCTCCAGTGCCTTTTTCTCTAGGTGATTGTGTGACAAGAGGCCTCACTGAATTCAGAATTTGTAGGACAAAATACCTAAGCACAATGGTAACCATCCATGCCCTTGATCTTGCTAGCATGTCTTTCCTTAGTCCAGGTAATGCTACTTGACACAGTCTCCTGGAGGTATTAATAGATTATAGACTGCCTTACTTCAGAGGGCTCTTGAAAGGGCAGAGGGGAAAAATAATCACATTATCTTTGCCATTATTAAGCACTTATTGAATGCCACCAGAGGGCTAGACAGTGTATACAAAGTATCCATTTTACACACATTAGGAACATACGCCTTTTACTTTAGAAACGTATTAACACCATTGCTCTTTCTGTCACTTTTACTTTCATTTCCTATAGAATCCTTTTGGGACATCTTAGATAGTAAGAACTCATTTGGATTGTTTTTCTAGAATGACCTTTCATCCTCCTTGTCAGCTTATCCCAGCAGGGAAATATGTCTATTCCCGGAAATGATCTCCCTCCTCAGCCATTTCTATATTATCAGAGGATCAAGAACTCAATTCATTCACATACAGTTTAATGGAAAAAGTAAAAAGTGACAGAGAAGGACTACTGTTTGCAGCATTCCCTTGTGTTTGGCCACTAAAGCTGTTAATATTTCAAAGGAACTATCATGGATCCTGCAGTATATCAGGTACTTTTGCATAAAGTACATATTTTATATACACAGTGCCTAGTAAGGTAGGAAAATGTCCCATGTTGCAGATGTTGAACCTGAGATGCACAGAAATTTATAAACTTTCCCAAGGCTATATCAATAGTAAATAGTGGAGGCTGATTTGAACCTCACACTGTCTAGCATAAAATACAGGCCATTTTCAGCTTACCGACATTGAGAGAAATATAGAAAAAAGAAAATTCAACAGCTGATTAAAAAGTTTTCTACCCATAATTCTGGTATTAATTACCATGAATAACTAATGTATGGATAAGATTCTGAGTTTGTAAGCACTAAAATTGGGAGTGTTTATTTCTTTAAGGTATCGTCATTTTAGGTAACTAGCCGAACATTCTAACACGTGGAAAGGAAAAATGATTGTGGGTTCTCTTTCATTGTGATTGGCTTCACTATTAGAGGCTATAGTGCTTATTACTTCAGAATTCTAAACACACATACAAAAAGCCTAATCACTTTTGAAGCTTCTATAACTTTTAAACTATAAAATAACACATTCAATTATTTTTGAGTTTTTTGTTTAAAAGTTTCTAATTTAAAAGACAAAAATAATCATTCCATCATGATAATCATGCTTGCCTTTACATGTTCACTTATTATAATTCCCCCAACATTTTTACAGAGTCAGAATTATAGTATGCATATATTTTTTTCATTCTGTTATATTTAGTACTATACTATATCATAAATATATTTCATACAGTTACTAGTTTTTAGAATAATTTACCTATGTAGCTCAAAACATATAACTGAACAGCTTACTAAAATTGATTTTACCATTATTTATTTTACATTTAAATGTTTGTATTTTACAAACAGTATAAATACTGTTGAAATGAGTATCTACTGGCATATAAGATTTTTCTTTCTTTTAAATTGTTTCCTTAGGATACACTTCTAGGACTAGACAAGGGCTAAGAATATATGATATACATGAACATATTTAATATTGTATATTTCTGTTTTTAATATGCTCAAAGCAAAACATTTTAAAAGAACCCTGGAAAACACCACCAAGGAAAAAATTAAATTAGCCATGATAGTATATATATACACACACATACACTAAGTTATATAAATATATCTTAGTGTCTTAGAAATAATAAATATTTTACAGTAACATTAAATATTAACCTTTCTCACATTTTAATTAACAACTAGAATAGTCCAAGATATGGATGTATAATCAATTCTCTACTGTTAGATATTTATGACACTAACACTTTTTGAAAATTGTAAATGTATAATGAATACATACAGACATACATGTTCACCACTTACAATTCTAAAAGGATACAGAACTGAAAAGGGGCAAATTCTTAGAAATAAAATTGTTTCTTTAAAATGTATACCTATATTTAAGATACATAAAAGTCTGCATCTTTGATGACCTCACATTTTTTACTCTTGATGCAAGGCTTTTGTTTATAATCTTTCTCTGATATTAAAATTACCAATCTCGTTTTCCTTTATACAATATATTTTGCCCACACTTAAAAAAATTCTTAAAAAAACCTTAATTTTAAGTAACTTTCCTGTAATTAGTACAGTTGGATTTTATTTCTGACCCAATTTGATACTCTTAGTCTTTTAGAAGAACAAATTCATTTTTGTATTGTTACATTGAATACACTAGTTTTATTTTTATCATCCTATTTTGCAGGTTATCTTATTTTATATTTTTACATTTTTTTTGCTTCACCTTTTTCCCCTGCTTTCTATGTTGTGCAACAAAAACTCTGGTTTCTTGTTCTTAAGCTAGTCATTTGAAAGGCCTGCAACCTGCTTTAAATTCTAGTAATAAAGGCCTGTAGATTTAAAGAAAATCATTAGACCAAAATTCTTCTATTTTCATTAACATAAATGGTAAGTAAGCTCCTTTCAACTCTGGTCTATGTAAAGTTAGGCAATCAAACCACTTTTACTTACTACTTAATCCTGACCTTACAGTTTTTATTGATATATCTCATAGCTTTATCTTCAGTTTTATTGTGAAATAATTTTTTTATTATATATCTTAATTTCCAGAAATTACTGTTGACATTTTTATTGTTTTGGTACATATGTACAAGTTATTCAGGTTTTATTCCATATTTAGATGGTTACTTCTATTTCTTTCATAATTTTTCCATCTTTCATATAATTCTTCATTTGCCTTTTTATTTGTACTCACTTTTCACTTGGAGTATATTTTTAATTACCTAGGATATGTTCTGTGCATATCTGGGGGTCAAAAGTGAATAATCGACTTCTATAAGTAAAATATTTAGAAATTACCATCTTTGTTTTGTTCAAATTCTATAAAGGTTGCTCCATTATTTTTTGCTAGGCACAAAGTTGTCTTCTTTTTTAAAAATTGTTATTCCATTTTCCTCTGGATGTTTAAGGAATTTTTGACTCATTCTTTACATTCAAATATATCACTAGGTTGTGCCATGGTATTTATCACTTGTTCATCTCTTCTCAATTCACCAGGAACCTATTTTACATGCAGTTCTATAATTCCATAAGTCAGAAAAGTTTTCTTCCATTATAACTAACCATGGATTCACGTCCATTTGTTCTAGTGACTTCGTTAGGAATAACATTAGATGTATTTGGTTTTTTCTTGGCTGTTGTCAGGTTTTATTCTCTCTGACATTTAGCCTTTGTTTGTCTTTCCCTTTTATGTTTTGGAATAACTTCTTGCTTGGTCTCTGCTCTCTGATTCAGTTTTCTTCAATGCAGATTCTTGATTTTGAGTAATGTCATCCTAATTCTACTATGGCTACATCTATTTCTCTAGGTTCTTTCTTAAACTCTTTCTGATGATCACTTTTAGTTTCATTCTATAATCTTACTCAGTCTTTTATCTCTCAATGTTTTCTTTAATTTAATTAAGTAAACTAAGGAGATAATACTATCTGAAAAACATGACATATATAACATATCCTACTTAAAAGTTTGTTTTTCCTTATATTTTGAGTGCTATATTTATTTACATCTTTTATATTATACTTTCTTTATAGATTTCATTATTTTATATTCTAATCATTCATTCTAAAGTGAGATGACTATCTCTTGATATTTAACTTGCACAAAACAAGGAGTAAATACTTTTGTGGATCCTGACAGTCTGATCAACTATGTGGTACTAGAATTCTCATCTCAAATCTAAAGTTCTGTGGCCAGATGATATGCTTTCGTGTTACTTTCAAATAACCCAGCAGCACAAAAGAGAAGGGAAACATACAGATTGCAGATTTTTTTTTTTTTTTTTTTTTTTTTTTTGCGGTACGCGGGCCTCTCACTGCTGCAGCCTCTCCCGTTGTGGGGCACAGGCTCCGGACGCGCAGGCTCAGCGGCCATGGCTCACGGGCCCAGCCACTCCGCGGCATGTGGGATCATCCCGGACCGGGGCACAAACCCGTGTCCCCTGCATCGGCAGGCGGACTCTCAACCACTGCGCCAACAGGGAAGCCCCAATTGCAGATATTCTTTTGAATACTATCCAAATTCTACAGCAGGCCAATTTCTGCAACCAATCTTTTATCCTGACCTCCATTCAAGTGGTTAGATCCAGATTCTTTATTTATTATTTCAGTGATGAATTAGAAAAGCCCATCTCATGTCAAGAATTGGCTTCAGAATCTTCAAGATGGTGGGGCAGTAAGACGTGGAGCTCACCTTCACCCCATAGATACATCAAAAATACATCTACATGTGGAAGGACTCCCACAGAACATCTACTGATGCTGGCAGAAGACATCAGACTTCCAAAGAGGCAAGACAATCTCCACGTAACTGGGTAGGGCAAAAGAAAAAAGAAAAAGCAAGACAAAGGAATTGGGATGGGGCCTGTGCCTCTGGGAGGGAGCCGTGAAGGAGGAAAAGTTTATGCGCACTAGGAAGCCCCTTCACTGGCGTGGATGGGGAATGGGGGAGCTTCAGAGCTATGGAGGAGAGCACAGCAACAGGTGTGTGGACGGCAAAGTGGACAGAGTCCTGCACACAGGGTCGGTGCCAACCGGCACTCCCTAGCCTGAGATGCCTGTCTGCTCGCCTGCTGGGGCGGGTGGGGGGTCTGGCTGCCAGGGAGAGGATGGGTTGGCTGCGTGAAGACAACCTGAGGGGGCTAGTGCGCCACAGCTGAGGGAGTCCAGGAAGAAGCCTGGGCCCACCAGAGAGGCAAGGGACTATTGATGGGGGATGTGCAAGGAGAGGGGCAGGCCTGCCACAGGAGCTTCTTTCTCCATGTGACCACAGGCAGCACAACACTGCCAACGTGAGCTCCGGGGGCAAATGTGAGCCGCAGCTGCTATCTAAGACCACAGAGGCGGGCGCAAACCACTACTGATGCCGCCCCTGCCACCCAGGGTACTGTGAGCAAGCACAGGTCACTGCCCAAACCTTCCTAGGAGCCTGCGTAGCCCGCCACTGCCGAGGGTCCCACGGTCCAAGGCCAACTTCCCCAGGGGGAGTGCACAGTATGGCCCAGGCTGTTGCAACTTCCTGCCAGCCTCTGCCGCTGCAGGCACTCCCTGCGCATCCCAGTTGTGGCTTCCATATCCATCCTTTCCCTGGCCTGAGTAAGTGTGCCCTAATCAGCTGCTGCTGTCACCCCCTCTCGGTTGGGCAGGGAACAGACACCTGAGGGTGGCCCACACGCAGAGGTGGGGCCAAAACCAAAGCTGAGCCCCAGGCGTGATATGACCAAAGAAGAAGAAGGGAAATCCCTCCATGCAGTGCAGGAGCAGTGGATTAAATCCCCACATTTGGCTTGGTAAACCCTGCATCTTGGTAAAGCCCCAGGGTATATTAATCAGCATGAGCTCTCCCAGAGGTCACCGTCTCAACACCAAGACTTGGCTCCACCCAAAGACCAGGAAACTCCAGTGTTGGATGCCTCATGCCGAAGAATGAGCAACACAGGAACACAACCCCAAACAACAGCAGAAAGGCTGCCTAAAGTCATACTAAGCTCACACACACCACAAAACACACGACTTGATGTGGCCCTGTCCATCAGAGGGACAATATCCAGCTCCAACCACCAAAACGCAGGGACCAAGTCCCCGCCCATGAGGAAGCTTACACAAGCCACTGGACCAGACCTTGCCCAATGGGGGCAGACACCAGAAGCAAGAGTAACTACAACCCTGCAACCTGTGGAAAGGAGACCCCAAACACAGTAAGTTAAGCAAAATGAGAAGACAGAGAAATATGATGCAGATGAAGGAGCAAGGTAAAAACCCACAAGACCAAATAAATGAAGAAGAAATAGGCAATCTACCTGAAAAACAAGTCAGAGTAATGATAATAAAGATGATCCAAAATTTCAGAAATATAATGGAGAAAACACAAGAAATGTTTAACAAGGACGTAGAACTAAAGTACAAACAAACAGTGACGAAAAACAGGATTAACTGAAATTAAAAATACTCTAGAAGGAATCAATAGCAGAATAACTGAGGCAGAAGCACGGATAAGTGAACTGGAAGATAGAATGTTGGCAATAACTGCCAGGAAGCAGAATAAACAAAAAAGAGTGAAAAAAATTGAGGACAGTCTCAGAGACCTCTGGGACAACATTGAAGGCAACAGCATTCAAATTAGAGGGGTTGCAGAAGAAGAAGAGAAAGAGAAATGGTCTGAGAAAATATTTGAAGAGATTATAGTCGAAAACTTCCCTAACATGGGAAAGGAAATAGTCAATCAAGTCCAGGAAGTGCAAAGCCTCATACAGGATAAACCCAAGGAGAAACATGCCGAGACACAAGTTAATCACACTTTAAAAAATTAAATACAAAGAAAAAATTTAAAAGCAGCAAGGGAAAAGCAACAAATAATGTACAGGCGAAACCCCATAAGCTTATCAGCTGATTTTTCAATAGAAACTCTGCAGGACAGAAGGGAGTGGCAGGTTATATTTAAAGTGATGAAAGGGAAAAACCTACAATCAAGTTACTCTACCCAGCAAAGATCTCATTCAGATTCGACGGAGAAATCAAAAGCTTTACAGACAAGCAAGAGGTAAGAGAATTCTGCACCACCAAACAAGCTCTGCAACAAACACTAAAGGAACTTCTCTAAGTGGGAAACACAAGAGAAGAAAAAGACCCACAAAAGCAAACCTAAAACAATTAAGAAAATGGTAACAGGAACATACATATAAATAACAACCTTGAATGTAAATGGATTAAATGCCCCAACCAAAAGACACAGACTGACTGAATGGATACAAAAAAAAAGACCCATATATAAACTGTCTACAAGAAACTCACTTCAGACTTAGGGACACATACAGATAGAAAGTGAGGGGATGGAAAAAAGATATTCCATGCAAATGGAAATCCAAAGAAAGTTGGAGTAGCAATACTCATATCAGATAAAATAGAATTTAAAATAAAGACTGTTACAAGAGACAAGGAAGGACACTACATAATGATCGAGGGATCAATCCAAGAAGAAGATACAACAATTATAAATATCTCTGCACCCAACACAAGAGCACCTCAACACATAAGGCAAATGCTAACAGGCATAAAGGGGAAATTGACAGTAACATAATAATACTGGGAGACTTTGAAAACCTCACTTACACCAATGAGCAGATCATCCAGAGAGACAATTAATAAGGAAATACAAGCTTCAAATGACACAATAGACCAGATAGATTTAATTGATATTTATAGGACATTCCATCCGAAAGCAGCAGATTACACTTCCTTCTGAAGTGCACTCGGAACATTCTCCAGGATAGATCACATCTTGGGTCACAAACCAAGCCTTGGTAAATTTAAGAAAATTGAAATCGTATCAAGCATCTTTTCTGACCACAGCACTATGAGATTAGAAACCAATTACAGGAAAAAAACTGTAAAAAACACAAACACATGGAGGCTAAAAAATACGCTAATAAATAACCAAGAGATCACTGAAGAAATCAGAGAGGAAATCAAAAAATACCTAGAGACAAATGACAACAAAAACACAACAACCCAAAACCTATGGGATGAAGCAAGAGCAGTTCTAAGAGGGAACTTTATAGCAATAAAATGTACCTGAAGAAACAAGTAAAATCTCAAATAAACAACCTAACGTTACACCTAAAGGAACTAGAGAAAGAAGAACAAACAAAACCCAAAGTTAGTAGAAGAAAAGAAATCATAAAGATCACAGCAGAAATATATTAAATAGAAACAAAGAAAACAATAGCAAAGATCAATAAAACTAAAAGCTGGTACTTTGAGAAGATAAACAAAATTGATAAACCATTAGCCAGACTCATCAAGAAAAAGAGGGAGAGGACTCAAATCAATAAAATTAGAAATGAAAAAGGAGACGTTACAACAGACACTGCAGAAATACAAAGCATCCTAAGAGACTACTACAAGCAACTCTATGCCAATAAAATGGACAACCGGGAAGAAATGGACAAATTCTTAGAAAGGTATAACCTTCCAAGACTGAACCAGGAAGAAATGGAAAATTATGAACTGACCAATCATAAGCAATGAAATTGAAACTGTGATTAAAAATCTTCCAACAAACAAAAGTCCAGGACCAGGTGGCTCACAAGTGAATTCTATCAAACATTCATAGAAGAGCTCACACTCATTCTTCTCAAACCCTTTCAAAAAATTCCACAGGAAGTAATACTCCCAAACTCATTCTACGAGGCCACCATCACCCTGATACCAAAACCTGACAAAGATATCCCCAAAAAAGAAAATTACAGACCAATATCAGGTATGAATACAGACACAAAAATCCTCAACAAAATACTAGAAAACAGAATCCAACACCACATTAAAATGATCATACAGGAGGAACCAAGATGGTAGAGTAGAAGGACGTGCGCTCACTCCCCCTTGCAAGAACACCAGAATCACAAGTAGCTGCTGGACAATCATCAACAGGAAGACACTGGAACTCACCAAAAAAGATACCCCACATCCAAAGACAAAGGAGAAGCCACAGTGAGACGGTAGGACGGGTGCAATCACAGTAAAATCAAATCCCATAACTGCTGTGTGGGTGACTCATAGACTGGAGAACACTTATACCAATAAGTCCACCCACTGGAGTGAAGGTTCTGAGCCCCACATCAGGTTCCCAACCTGGGGGTCTGGCAACGGGAGGAGGAATTCCTAGAGAATGAGACTTTGAAGCCTAGTGGGAATTGATTGCAGGACTTCGACAGGACTGGGGGAAAAAGAGACTCCACTCTTGGAGGGCACACACAAAGTAGTATGCACATCGGGACCGAGGGGAAGGAGCAGTGACCCCAGGGGAGACTGAACCAGACCTACCTGCTAGTGTTGGAGGGTCTCCTGCAGAGGTGGGGGACACTGGCAGCAGATGTTCTGGGAAGTACTCCATGGCGTGAGCCCTACCAGACTCTGTCATTAGCCCCACCAAAGAGGCCAGGTAGGCTCCAGTGTTGGGTTACCTCAGGCCAAACAACCAACAGGGAGGGAACCCAGCCCCACCGATTAACAGTCAAGTGGATTAAAGTTTTACTGAGCTCTGCTCACCAGAGCAACAGTCAGCTCTACCCTCCACCAGTCCCTCCCATCAAGTCTCTTAGATAGCCTCATCCACCCGAGGGCAGACAGCAGAAGCAAGAAGAACTACAATCCTGCAGCCTGTGGAACAAAAACCACATTCACAGAAAGACAGACAAGATGAAAAGGCAGAGGGCTATGTACCAGATGAAGGAACAAGATAAAACCCCAGAAAAACAACTAAATGAAGTGGCGATAGGCAACATTCCAGAAAAAGAATTCAGAATAATGATAGTGAGGATGATCCAGGACCTCGGAAAAAGAATGGAGGCAAAGATCGAGAAGATGCAAGAAATGTTTAACAAAGATCTAGAAGAATTAAAGAACAAAGAAAGAGAGACAAAGAAATACAATAACTGAAATGAAAGCTACACTAGAAGGAATCAATAGCAGAATAACTGAGGCAGAAGAACATATAAGTGACCTGGAAGACAGAATGGTGACGTTCACTGCTGCAGAACAGAATAAAGAAAAAAGAATGAAAAGAAATGAAGATGGCCTAAGAGACCTCTGGGACAACATTAAATGCAACACCATTCCCATTATAGGGGTCACAGAAGGAGAAGAGAGAGAGAAAGGACCCGAGATGTTTGAAGAGATTATAGTCAAAAACATGGGAGGGGAACTTCCCTAACATGGGAGGGGAAAGAGCCATTCAAGTTCAGGCAGCACAGCGAGTCCCATACAGGATAAACCCAAGAGAAACACGCTGAGACACACAGTAATCAAATTGGCAAAAATTAAGACAAAGAAAAATTATTGAAAGCAGCAAGGCAAAAACGACAAATAACATACAAGGGAACTCCCATAAGGTTAACAGCTGATTTCTCAGCAGAAACTCTACAAGCCAGAAGGGAGTGGCATGATATTAAAGTGATGAAAGGGAAGAACCTACAACCAAGATTACTCTACCCGGCAAGGATCTCATTCAGGTAAGATGGAGAAATCAAAAGTTTTAGAGACAAGCAAAAGCTAAGAGTATTCAGCACCACCAAACCAGCTCTACAACAAATGCTAAAGGAACTTCTCTAAGTGGGAAACACAAGAGAAGAAAAGGACCTACAAAAACAAACCCAAAACAATTATGAAAAAGGTCATAGGAACATACATATCAATAATTACCTTAAACGTGACTGGATTAAATGCTCCAACCAAAAGTCACAGGCATGCTGAATGGATACAAACACAAGACCCATCTATATGCTGTCTACAAGAGACCCACTTCAGACCTAGGGACACATACAGACTGAAAGTGAGGGGATGGAAAAAGATATTCCATGCAAAGCAAAATCAAAAGAAAGCTGGAGTAGCTATACTCATATCAGATAAAACAGACTTTAAAATAAAGAATGTTGGGCTTCCCTGGTGGCACAGTGGTTAAGAGTCCGCCTGCCGATGCAGAGGACATGGGTTCGTGCCCCGGTCTGGGAAGATCCTACATGCCGCGGAGCAGCTGGGCCCGTGGAGCCATGGCCGCTGAGCCTGCGCATCCGGAGCCTGTGCTCCGCAACGGGAGAGGCCACAATGGTGAGAGGACCGCATACCGCAAAAAATAAATAAATAAAAATAAAGAATGTTACAAGAGACAAGGAAGGACAGTACATAATGATTAGGGGATCAAACCAAGAAGAAGATATATTATAAATATATATGCACCCAACATAGGAGCACCTCAATACATAAGGAAACTGCTAACAGCTATAAAAGACGAAATCAACAGTAACACAATAATAGTGGGGGACTTTAACACCTCACTTACAACAATGGACTGATCATCCAAAATGAAAATAAATAAGGAAACAGAAGCTTTAAATGACACAATAAACAAGATAGATTTAATTGATATTTATAGGACATTCCATCCAAAAACAGATTACACTTTCTTCTCAAGTGCGCATGGAACATTCTCCAGGATAGATCACATCTTGGGTCACAAATCAAGCCTCAGTAAATTTAAGAAAATTGAAATCATATCAAGCATCTGTTCTGACCGCAACGCTATGAGATTAGAAATGAATTTCAGGGAAAAAAACCGTAAAAAACACAAACACATGGAGGCTAAACAATACGTTACTAAATAACCAAGAGATCACTGAAGATATCAAAGAGGAAATCAAAAAATACCTAGAGACAAATGACAATGAAAACATGATGATCCAAAACCTATGGGATGCAGCAAAAGCAGTTCTAAGAGGGAAGTTTATAGCAATAAAAGCCTACCTTAAGAAAAAGAAAAAGAAAAGTTTACTTCTTCTTTTCCAATTTGTATTCCTCTTATTTCTTTATCTTCTCTGATTGCCATGGCTAGGACTTCCAAAACTATGTTGAATAATAGTGGTGAGAGTGGACATCCTTGTCTCCTTCCTGATCCTAAAGGAAATGCTTTCAGTTTTTCACCATTGAGAATGAATGTTGCTGTGGGTTTGTCAACAAAAAGAGTAAAATACCTAGGAATAAACCTACCTAAGGAGGTAAAAGACCTGTACTCAGAAGAAATAAATGAAACATGACACAAACAGATGGAGAGATATATCATGTCTTTGAATTGGAAGAATCAATATTGTGCAAATGACTATACTACCCAAAGCAATCTACAGATTCAGTGCAATCCCTATCAAATTACCAATGGAACTTTTCACAGAACTAGAAGAAAAAATCTTAAAATTTGTTTGGAAACACAAAAAACCCCTACTAGCCAAAACAATCTTTTTTTTTTTTTTAATGTTGAGTCTTCTTTTAATTTATTTATTTTTATTTTTGCCTGTGTTGGGTCTTCGTTTCTGTGTGAGGGCTCTCTCTAGTTGTGGCAAGCGGGGGCCACTCTTCATCGCGGTGCACGGGCCTCTCACTGTTGCGGCCTCTCTTGTTGCGGAGCACAGGCTCCAGATGCGCAGGCTCAGTAGTTGTGGCTCACAGGCCTAGCTGCTCCATGGCATGTGGGATCTTCCCAGACCAGGGCTCGAATCTGTGTCCCCTGCATTAGCAGGCAGATTCTCAACCACTGCACCACCAGGGAAGCCCTAGCCAAAACAATCTTGAGAAAGAAAAACTGGGCTGGAGGAATCAGGCTAACCTGACTTCAGACTATACTACAAAGCTACAATAATCAAGACAGTATGGTTCTGGCACAAAAACAGTAATATAGATCAATGGAACAGGATAGAAAGTCCAGAGATAAACCCATGCACCTATGATTATGTAATCTATGACAAAGGAGGCAAGACTATACAATGGCCAAAAGACAGTCTCTTCAATAAGTGATTCTGGGAAAACTGGACAGCTATATGTAAAAGAATGGAATTAGAACACTCCCTGACCCCATACACAAAAATAAATTCAAAATGGATTAAAGACCTAAATGTAAGACCGGATACTATAAAACTCTTAGAGGAAAACATAGGAAGAACACTCTTTGACATAAATCACAGCAAGATCTTTTTTGACCCACCTTTTAGAGTAATGAAAATAAAGACAAAAATAAACAAAGAGACCTATTCAGCTACTAGCACTACCTATTGTGCTTTTGCACAGCAAAGGAAACCATAAACAAGACGAAAAGACAACCCTCATAATGGGAGAAGATATTTGCAAATGAAGCAACGGACAAGGGATTAATCTCCAAAAGATACAAATAGCTCATTCAGCTCAATATCAAAAAACCAAACCACCCAATCAAAAAATGGGTGGAATACCTAAATAGCCATTTCTCCAAAGAAGACATACAGCTGGCCAAGAGGCACATGAAAAGATGTTCAACATCACTAATTATTAGAGCAATGCAAACCAAAACTAAAATGAGGTATCACATCACACTGGTCAGAATGGGCATCATCAAAAAATCTACGTATATATATACACTAACAAACATAAAATAGATAGCTAGTGGGAAGCAGCCGCATAGCACAGGGAGATCAGCTCGGTGCTTTGTGACCGCCTAGAGGGGTGGGATAGGGAGGATGGGAGGGAGGGAGACGCAAGAGGGAAGAGATATGGGAACATGTGTATATGTATAACTGACTCACTTTGTTATAAAGCAGAAGCTGACACACCATTGTAAAGCAATTATACTCCAAAAAGATGCTAATAAAAAAAAAAAACGAACAAGGAAAAAAACTTTAAGATTACAATTTCAGATTTGCTTCATCTTAATTTGTGCTTGATACTTAATTCACAATGCTTGAAATAACTGTGTTTTTAATTTTTCCCCCTGTTAAGAGTGTTAAGATGTTGTAACCCTTTTTAAAAAAAATTTTTTTTATTGGGGTATAGTTGTTTTACAATGTTGTATTCATTTCTACCATACAGCAAAGTGAAGTAGAATTGTTATAACCCTTTTATATAACCCAGTAATTTTTTTTGTAATGTGAAAAAAGAAAAAAAAAGTAAATAAAATTACAACTATGTACTATACAGAAAAAAAAATCTACAAAAAATAAATGCTGGAGAAGGTGTGGAGAAAAGGGAACCGCTTGCACTGTAGTGGGAATGTAAATTGATACAGCCACTGTGGAGAACAGTATGGAGGTTCCTTAAAAATCTAAAAATAGAATTACCATATGACCCAGCAATCCCACTATTGGGTATACCCAGAGAAAACCATAGTTCAAAAAGACACATGCACCCCAATGTTCATTGCAGCACTATTTACAATACAGGTCATGGAAGCAACCTAAATGTCCATCAACAGAGGAATGGATAAAGAAAGTGTGGTACATATATACAATGGAATATTACTCAGCCATAAAGAGGAACAAAACTGGGTCATTTGTAGAGATGTGGATGGACCTAGAGACTGTCATACAGAGTGAAGTCAGTCAAAAACAAATATCGTATATTAACACATATATGTGGAATCTAGAAAAATGGTACAGATGAACCTGTTTTCAAGGCAGAAATAGAGACACAGACGTAGAGAACAAACATATGGACACCAAGGCGGGAAAGGGGACGGGGGATGAATTGGGAGACTGGGATTGACATATATCCACTAATACATGTAATATAGATAACTAATGAGAACCTACTCTATAACACAGGGAGCTCTACTTAATTCTCTGTGGCAACCTAAATGCAAAGGAAAATTTGAAAAAAGAGGGGATATATGTATACATATAGCTGATACACTTTGCTGTACAGGAGAAATAACACAACATTGTAAAGCAACTATACCCCAATTTAAAAAATAAAAAAGAATTGGCTTTATAAAATTCTTGGAAATATGCCCTACAGTCAAAACAAAGCAATCACTGACTATATGTTCATTTTGGTTATGTCTGCACTTAGAATTACACCTGCAACTATCTTTAAGAGTGGTAGCAAATGATCTCAAACTAGAGAGGTCAATATTTATAAAAATTTCCTCTTAATTTTTCTATTATTTTTCACTTCAACTACTTCTGAGGAAAGTGGAGATGGAGTTCCTTCATTTACGTTGCCATCTTTCAATAATGAGAGCTGTGTTGATTAGGTGAGTATAACATAAAAGAAATATCAGCTATTATTGATGACCCCAAATAAGTAGACTTAATTTTAAGACATAAAATACACAGGCAAAGCTATACCTGAGGGAAGAAAAGACAAAACAAACAAACAAGTGAAGGGAAAGAAACCCAGCATTTTATAAGGGTGTTTGCCTACTCTGAGAAACAGAATCTTACAGCAATAAGCAGATAAGCTTCAGTGCATCTCTCTATAAAAATTACTAGGCAAAGTTCTTCAGAAAGAAAAACTAGTAAACCTTTTGACAGTCTTGAAGCCGAAATTTATAAAATTATAATGATAGACAGTAGGGTTCTCATGTATATCTTCAATTCTTGCTGGTATCTGAACCAACCTTGTTTGATTAAGGCTAAATCAAACAAACCCACATATCATACACACCTTGTAAAGTATTCATGTGCAGTAATTCCAGTGAATTCGATTGCAGTAATGGAGGATTTACCTCCATTCCATTTCCAAGCCACTAACACTTTATTTCTGTTAACAAGTATATTGCCCTTTCAAAGCAATAAGTCTGGTCAACTATTTTGTTCCAGGTTATGGGAATGACAATGTCGGTGAAGAATCTCTTCCTGAGCCTCACTCTGAATCCTTTCTGTGTTCTAGGCAATTGATTTTCTCAATTGTGTTCTGCATGAGAACTAAGGGCTATATTTGGCAAGATGATTAATTTGTTGTTTTCTAGAGCAAAACAGATCTCCCCTTAGTTCTACTTTTACATCAATTCCCCCTACCTGCACACACAAAGATAACTAAGCATACACTGAATGACTGCAAACCTATATACTGGCTGAATGTGATTACTAATCCCATTTAGTAAAGAGCTGAATTTTAAATCACGATGTTTCACATATCCTACTTTTCTAAGAATTACCCCTGTTACTTCCTAGAACTTGCCTGGATATGACCGGACTAGAAAAATAACCTCTGTTTTCTACCCCTATGCTTCCCTTAATATGCAAAGTGGTGTCTCGAAAGAAAACGGGTTTGAAGCACAGCTCAAAGCCGCCATTTACTAAACTCTATAAATTTTGGAAAGTACTTAATCTTATCAAGTCTCAATGTCCTTACCTATATGATAACAAAAAGATATCTACTTTATAGGGTTTTGTGATAATTAGTTGGGATAACCTATGTAAAAATGTTTAGCACAATTTCTGAAACTTATTCTGCGTTCAATAAATTTAGTTTCCTGAAGAACAAGATGTAAACAAAACTTAAAGCGGGGCTTGAATTAAACTATGCACACTTTCATTCTCTTCCATTATATATTATTACAAGATATTGAGTATAGTTCCCTATGCTGTACAGTAGGTCCTTGTTGGTTATCTATTTTATATATAGTAGTATGTATATTTTCGTCCCAAACTCCTAATTTATCCCTTTCCCTCTTCTAAAAAACAATATATATATATATATATTTATAACTGAATCACTTTGCTGTACACATGAAACTAACACAACATTGTAAAATCAACTATATTTCAATAACAGTTAATAAAAAAGCTATGCACACTAGCAATAATAAAATAATACTGAATTTCAAATCCTGAAGATTTATTTTGCCTATTTGAAGCTGCTACTATTTTTGTTAATTACTAAGTTTGGTTTGAATTATATCTAAACTAACTTTTTTATATTAAAATTATCATTTGATGATAGAATGTGTGTTAGTATCCAAATCTTTTAGTTTTTTCAATTATTGGTTTATTCATAAATTGGAGATCTATGTTTATTCACTCACAGTTCAGTACATATCAATAATTGATGAGTGAATGAATGCCAATCCCATGTATACTGGATTTGATTATTTTCAAAAGTTAATTTGTGAACTTTTGTGTTTTTTTTTTTTTTTTTTTTTTTTTTTTGCGATACACGGGCCTCTCACTGTTGCGGCCGGAGCACAGGCTCCGGACGCGCAGGCTCAGCGGCCGTGGCTCAAGGGCCTAGCCGCTCCGCGGCATGTGGGATCCTCCCAGACCGGGGCACGAACCTGTGTCCCCTGCATCAGCAGGCAGACTCTCAACCACTGCGCCACCAGGGAAGCCGTAATTTGTGAACTTTTAATCTTAATCCTAAAATCTTGACTTTTCAGATTGAACTTAGAACTCAGAAATCTACTTTCTTCTAAAGAAGCAATTTAGTAAATAAAGGACAACAACATACACTAGTAGCACCTACCACGTTCCAGAAACAATTCTAAGATTAACTCATTTAATCATCACAGTGAATTTATGAGGTAGGTCCTATTATTATCTCAAATTTTTAAGCAATGGCAATGAGATGCTGAGAAATTGCAAGTCATTTGCCCAGCTTCACACAGTAAGTGATGGAGTTAGGATAGCACCCCTCTCTCACCTGAACATACATCCAAATTTTTGAAGAGTAAGTTTGCTTTTGAATAGTTTTAGAAGACCAAACTTGCTGTTTAGGATATGAGGGTCCTGACTAATTCTAATTCCTGAATTATGGAGAGGACTGGAGACTAATACACAACCTTAGATGAAAGCTTGATGCAAAAAAATTATCAACTTTGTTCTCCAGCACTTATTTAAAATCCCACTGTTGCCACTGAGAGATGGTAAAGCACAAGGTTAGTGTATATATGCTGTCTCTAGCTGGAATACATCAAGAACTTTCCCTGATTACATAAATAAATGTAGTAATTGAGCCCATGCCTCATGTGGAAACTCATGTTCCTAGCAATTATTCTCCCTTAGGAAGATAAGTTTATTTATCAATGTCTACTTGCTACACGGTTCAAATAAATCTTTTTCTAAGTGAAGCATCTGACTTGCGGTCCATGACTATCTGGAAAACATGACCATTCAACCCAATCTAAGATTTACACCTTAGCTCAAAACATGTTCAAGTGCAATATGTAGCCTCAAGTCCTGGCTGACAAAATGTTGATCTTTTATTTGACATTAAAATCAATTACTGGGAAAAGGGGGAGCAACAGCCCCATTAGAGAAATTGCTGCTGACTTTATATTCTGTCACATCAAAGTGAACTGGATATTAATATTCTCATATTTTATTGTTAAAACATTTTAATTTCTTTTAAGTGTGCATTTCAGGTTGTGAGTCGCTGATGAGAACCCAGCTCAGTAGTTCCAATTTGCATATGAAAGCTACAATATTGTGACATCTACCTGTCAGCAGGTACTTTACCCTCTTGAAGGCATTCACCTGTGTAAAGTTCTTCTTTAATGTTGGGATCCAACTGAAGAATTAAGGAAATATACAATATATAAATAATATGCCTAATGCTTATTTAAAATCTCTCCTAGTTTTCTGATTTTCTGGTTATAAAAAAGAAAGAAAAGGATATTTTTACTTTCTGGGATGACTAAAGAAAGCATTCAAGTTTGTTGGGTCGAAATTTGTAGATAACCACTGGACCTTCCCATATGGGATATAGTTAAATACTCTCTGAGCCTGTTTTATTCTCTTCTTTTTATTTCAAGAAAAAAGAATCTCTAGCCAAAAGCAGATTCTGTGCCCTAACAGAGAGTGTATTGGGTATACTGGGCTGAACAAAATTAAAATGACCCTGAAGTTTCCTTAAAATCTATCTTTCTGTGCCCCCATCTCTGAATTCTTCAAGTTAAAGGGTTACAGAGAAAAAAATCATAGTAGCCTAAAATTGAAGAGAATTGATTAAAAGTTTCCAAAGTTTATTCAAGGGACTAAACTGAAGAAAACCAACTTCTCTCTGGTTATAATGCTCTCCTTCTTTTACTGAGGGACCCTCTTGACAAACACACATTTGTGAGTCTTAAGCACTTGAAGGATATGTCTGCCTCTGCATTTCTTTCTTTCCTTTCTGTCTGGCACAGCTACAGGATTTATTCACACTCTGTTTTCCTCCCTCTGACTTCTCCACTAAGAAGAACACAGTGCTTTGGGCCAGTAGGTTTTTGGAGAAATAGACAATCTGACATTCAGACATGTATCCATCCATTTATTCTTTCAACAAACTACTACTGTGGTGATAAAGTGGTAAAATAATAAATATCCGGGTCAGACCTATGTGATTGTAATCACTTATTAGCTATGTAAACACAGGCAAATTACTTAACCAGGTGAATGCCAGCATCTTCAGCTATATAATAAAAACATGTTACAAGGATTAAACGATATTGCATATGGAAAGCGCCTAGTACAGTGAGAGTCTTTACCACAACGTGTGCTCTTCAAATAGTAACTTTAAAAATAAGAGGAAGGGCTGCCCTGGTGGCGCAGTGGTTGAGAGTCTGCCTGCCAATGCAGGGGACGCGGGTTCGTGCCCCGGTCCGGTAAGATCCCACATGCCGCGGAGCAGCTGGGCCCATGAGCCATGGCCACTGAGCCTGCGCTCCGCAACGGGAGAGGCCGCAACAGTGAGAGGCCCGCGTACTGCAAAAAACCAAACAAACAAGCAAAAAAAAAAAAAAAAGAGTAAGACTTGCAAAACAGAGAAAAATGAATAAGCTTCAGTCAAAGAAATTTAGCTCAATCTGTCTTTGCCATTAGGCATGTGAATTTGGTAAAATAATCTCTCACAGGCTTATCTCTTAAATGACCCTCACCATAATATCTATCTCCAAAAATTACTGTGATGTGTAAGTAAGATAAAGACTGCTAGATCATCTAACACGGTTCCCAGCACAAAGTAAGTACATGTAACAGGGTCTTAGTGCACAGAAATGCCCTGATTAGAACTGCATTTTCAAAAGGTGATTGAGGGTAGTAAATCAGAAAAGAAGGTTGAGCAGAAGGTGGACCCAAATAAGATGCCATTTGTTTCTTAAATAAATGCTTATTAACCACTTGCTAAATATGCCAGACAGGTGCTGTGGATTCAATAATAAACAGTAGGATCAAAGCTTTGATCACCTCTTGCTCATGGCAATAGAAGGTTAAAAATAAGGGTGAACTGTTTGTTCTAACCTGGCGTGATGATGAAAGTGCTTATCAAACTTTTCCATTGAAACACCTGCAAAGTAAACAATGCGTAAACCTCAAAGGAATTGCTATGAGGGATAAATCTAATAGGACGTAAAATATCTGGCCCATAGTGGATTTTGTTTTGTTATTACTTTTAATGTCCCTGTTAGAGTCATAAAGTATAGATACAAAGAACCCTGAATCATTTTTTCTCTTACTAGTCTTATTTTCCATCCCTTGCAAATATATCTCTGGCTCTTCAATTCTTTAACAATACACTCATGCTTTTAATTTTTGCCCCTGGTCCTTCTCTGTTTTGCTATCATACTGACTTCTTTCTGTATGACTTTGAGACCTCCTCACTATATTCTCAGACCAACAGCTTTAATCGATATCATTGTCATGGTCATTTAAAATTTTTTTTAAGGTGCAAAAGAGTATATAGTAAAAAGCTCCCCTCTGCTCCTATCACCCAGTGTCCATCCCCCTTCAAGGATTGGGATGGGGGAGGGGAGTGTTTCCAATTCCTCCACGGTTTTTTGAGAATATTTTATGCATGTAGGAGTAAACACAGTATAAACTATTTTACTTTCATATACTACATGTAGGATTGTTTCGACTTTGTTCATCACCTTGCTTTCTTCACATAATAATGTATCATGAAGAGTGTCTTCATTTTGTTTTTTACAAATGCATGTTCTATTTTATGCATGAATCATAAATATAACAGTTAAGTTATATTTAGTTACTGCAGTTGGAAAAAAATATTTGAAAGTTTTATCTATGGTCGCTTTTGAGTCCTAAGCTGACAGGTGTTAGAGCTGATAGCTCTAGAAGGAGAAAACCTCTATCTTCTCCTGAGCACTTCCAACTGGACAAGCAGTTCTGCCGGTTTTGTGTAGCAGCAGTGGAGGAAATCAGGCTACTGTCACCTCCAACATATTTAAAAATTGAGTATGTTAAAATACCAACGGAATTGTCTATGCCTTTAGGAAAAGGTATGTTTTTACCCAGAAAACACTAAGCACAAATGAGTGAAAATAGAAAGCTACTGAATTTAACATGTATCTGATTATTTTTTTAAAGTCAAACTCTTCAGGTTTATCTTCTCAATACACAACGAATGCGTTTTCACTAGTGTATGTTATGCTTTGTGTTCTTATGTGTTTCTGCTTAAAAGGCCACAATGGAAGCTACAATTATTACTAAAATTACTCTCTATCACACACACAATAAAACCTAACTAGATATTTTCACATGCACTATTTAAGTTTAAAATACAACGTATTTTCCTTTTTTCTTTTTTCCTCTTGTGCATTGTTTTTCAAGGTTAATATTATGCTAGCTATATTAAGACCTATGGAAATCCCCAAGCCCACAAACTCTAAATAATTTTTTTTTTTTTTTTTTTTTTGGCATTACGCGGGCCTCTCACTGTTGCGGAGCACAGGCTCTGGATACACAGGCTCAGCGGCCATGGCTCACAGGACCAGCTGCTCCGTGGCATGTGGGATCTTCCCGGACTGGGGCACAAACCCGTGTCCCCTGCATCAGCAGGCGGACTCTCAACCACTGCGCCACCAGGGAAGCCCCCTAAATAATTTTAACACTGCTAAATATAATACCCATTTTATAGCTCCTAATTTTCTAGGTCTCAGAACAGGATAGTTTTTTCATTAATTCTTTGCCTCCAGCTTATCTTCAACCATAATTCTGTTTTACTTAACTATAGTTAAAAGAATCCCTTTAGCACTAGGGTAAACTTCATATAAACCAAGTAATTTTCAGTGGGGCTTAATTTTTAAAATAGAAAAAAAAAGATTCAAGTGGCTTTTAATGTTAATATTTAACTATTTTAAATTAGAAGTTATTTAAATGAAATTCATTTCTTTTCTGCCAATATTCAAACAAGTAGATGCTTATTGTATCTATACCAAATTGACTAAATGTGGGTGAGGATGGACTATTTCATTTAGTTGAGCCATTACACTGGGGATCATAAATACAGCCACGTTAGTGTAATTTCCTAGGTGATTTGGGAAAAAATGGATTAGTTTTCCTTAATCTCCTCACCATCAATACCCCTTACCACCTCCATTCAGTAACCAAACATATGTGTACATGAACACACACACACACACACACACACACACACACACACAGAAAAGGGCAAATTTAATAGCCCTTTTCTCTATGTAAACATTCTGTTTCAGTATACCCATGGAAAGATGTGATATGGAAAAGTACATTCAGATTATTTGAGTAGTAGACAAAAACCCCCAGAGATTCACCTGAAATAAAAACAAAACAGAAACAGTAACAAGGTTGATGTATTCTGCATTTATACAGGAAGAATCTCAAGGACTTCATTTTTCAGGAGAAACAGGTTGTGAGATTCTTTCACTTAACTTTCCAAATATAGAGATTAACTCCATCAACCTTGAGCAGATAGCTTTGGAGGACAGAGTGCAGACTAAACCCAGGATTTGAAGATGGGATTTCAAACTGGTGCAAGAGTTCTCCTGAGCAGCTAGGTTTGAGATTTCTAACCTCCACAACAACTAACATATCAAAGTCTTAAAAAAAAAAAAAAAAATCCCATTAACATATTTGCCTTTAAGTAAGATTTCACTTGAATAAAGTCTAGTGAGCTTGAAAATCACCAGACTAGATAAAGGCTCCTTTAATCGTGGATCTAAATGTTCTCTAGTTCTCTAATCAGCCAAACTCATAGTTATGTACAAAGCAACATTTTGATCTACAAGTTGGAAAAGAGTGAACTGAGTAAAGCTGAGTCCAAGGAACTTGGGAACACTAGCCAAATTCTTGACATCACTTGTTCTCTCCCTCATTTTGTTAACCTATTGGGTTTATAAAGTGTGAATTTTTATAAAATGTAGATCAAATTCCTCTTTAAAATTCTTCAAAAACTACTGGTTACTCTTTGGTAAATTTTATACTCCATGGCTTACCAAAAAGACATTTAGTGACCTGTGTCCTGAGGCCTGCCCCTCTAACCTTAATATCCATCAAACCTTACAAAGACCCTACTCTCCAACCTGCTCAAACTACTGTACTTACAGTTCCTGGAACTCACCATGCTTTTTTTTTTTTTTTTTTTTTTTTTTT
>NW_020837951.1:45476141-45617260 GCF_003676395.1 Aethalodelphis obliquidens | reverse complement strand
CACGGGCCCAGCTGCTCCGCGGCATGTGGGATCTTTCCGGACCGGGGCACGAACCCGTGTCCCCTGCATAGGCAGGCGGACTCTCAACCACTGCGCCACCAGGGAAGCCCTCACCATGCTTTTTACTCATGTTCATACCTTCGCATATGCTCATACAGGCTCATGCTTCTTCCTACACAGCTCACTTCACTGATTCCTCCACCTTTGATTAATCAAGAAAGTTTTACTTTGCCTCAGTTAAGGTTTTGTTGCTTTCAGAAAACATTCTCTGACCCTCTTCTCCACAGGCTGGATTAGGTGTCTCTAAAAGTGGTGTTCATAAAACCTGAATTTACCTGGCAAAGTGCTTATCCTTTTGAGTTGTGATTTTGTTAAAACTCTTTCTCTACCACTATGCTGGAACTCTTCAAGAAGAGAGACTATGACTTTTACCTCTTTCATAACACAGAAACATAGTAGGTGATCATTAAATGTTCCTGGTTCAAACGAATGAAGAAATAGTTAAGGGGACTTCCCTGGTAGCACAGTGGTTAAGAATCTGCCTGCCAATGCAGGGGACACAGGTTCAAGCCCTGGTCCAGGAAGATCTCACATGCCACGGAGCAACTAAGCCCGTGCACCACAACTACTGAGCCTTCGTTCTAGAGCCCTCGAGCTACAACTACTGAGCCCGTGCACCTAGAGCCCGTGCTCTGCAACAAGTGAAGCCACTGCAATGAGAAGACCATGCACTGCAACAAAGAGTAGCCCTCACTCGCTGCAACTAGAGAAAGCCCGTGCACAGCAACAAAGACCCAGTGCAACCAAAAATAAATAAAAATTTAGAAAAAAAAAAAAGTTAAGGATTACATATTCTAAATATATTATATTATGATCAGTCAGCCAAAGAATAAATGCTTTGTGAGGCTTTTACATTCACACCCCACTAACTGCAGTAGTTTTCAACTAGAGCATAATCATACACCTACCAATTCTAAGATACATATCTTTTTAATATGTTAATATTTCTAATATCTAGATATAACATAGCGTTGATATTACTGATTGCCATTGTCTGTCCTTCAGTAAAAATAAAACAGCCACATCAAAACTTGCAGAATAAGTGTAAGTGGCTTGAAAGAAAATCTCAGAGACAATTGTGAAGCATTATTTTATCCCCTAGAAACCAGACGGTTTGGAGGGAAGGGTTGGGAACGGGTGAATCAGAGGTGTTTGTCACTGTTGCTAAAGGTGGAGTCAAAAGTTGCCCGCCCAGCTTTAGATAACTACAAAGTTGGTTTCAGAGCCCTCACTTGATGGCACTTAATTCTTTCTGAAATATTTCAAAAACTGTCCTTGATGGGACAGAAGATGACACTGTATGGAAAAAAGTGGACAGCAGTATTCTCAACAGAAAAGAGATTCTGAATGTGAATAAGTTAAATCTCTTAACCAATTTATTTTGCTCACCTCTTTTATATATGCTCAAAATAAATACTTATGGCTAATTGAATGTGAAATGGTTCCTTCGATAAGTATAAATAAAAATTCTTAGTTATAAGAAAGTACTATATGAAATCTAATCAATGATGTTTTTCCATTGTTAGTGGTATATGAAATAACGGTGGGATTTCCAATTAGTGATAATTTAGATTTAGTTTTGTAGAGTCAAATATGGGAGCAGGCAATGAGTCAAAATCTAAAATTTGGGCACTTTTGCTATTTCAGTGATTTAGTTCACAGCTTGAGTTTATGTAAAGTTATTCTATGCTTTGTTAAATTACTTTATTCTAGTTCCTTGTATTGAAACTAAACGATCAGTGAAACTGGATAGCTCATGTTTTTTACCACTCAAAAGAGATTGTAGAGATAACATGTTGTATTTTTTTTTTACCAACATTTGAAGCTGTGGGATAGGAATAAATATGTCAAAGTGGAGAGTTTACCAGGCACCAGCATGAAACAGAACACGTGCATTTTAGTTATTACTATTTCAAATCAATATACCTATCCACATATCAAATTCACTTTACTTATCCAAATCCGCTTTCATTTCCTGACCACCACTTGACAAAAGTCTGTTTTCTGGAGGCTCTTAATGCCTTGGTTTGTCTGTCTTTCAGCACAGGGATAATTCACTAGCAGTGAATAACTGGGATAGAAATCATGGTGTGTTTCTCCTAAACATATGCCACATGTGGTACAGTATTTCATGTTGTGCTGGGGATATATTAAATAGATGATTCATGCCACTTTTTTTAAAATAAAAAGGAAATAGCTTTCTTTCATGTATAAAGGATTTAGAATGAAAATTTAAAGGAAAATAACATAAATACAGGTAAATATGTTTTAACATGCATATAACTGCTGTCTTGGCCTTTTCACTCCTAGACATATGTGATTCATAATTCAAAGTTTGCATTAGAATTAATTTTGCTGGAAATATTTCTAAATAAGAATACTGTAAATAAAAATATGAGAGTCCCCCAATGTTGGTACACTTTACTATCAGAAGGTATGGCAAATAAAATAATTACTAGAATAGCTAAAAATCATCATCAAGATTGCAGAAAGTCCCTGGGATTGTGTGTGTGTGTGTGTGTGTGTGTGTGTGTGTGTGTGTGTGAAAGAGAGAGAGAGAGAGAGAGAGAGCGAGAGCGAGAGCGAGAGTGAGAGCGAGAGCGAGAGCGAGAGCGAGACTTTACAGGAGGAAAGATAGTTCATCTTCAATGGGAACCTAATTATCCAGAGCTGGTTCTTTAGTGAGGTCACCAGTGTACCAATTTTGCAGCCAGGAAATGGCCTTTCTTTCATGGAGTCTCTGACTTTCCTCCCTCCTACCCCTCCCTCCTTGTACCAATGTTACCTTTCAGCTTGTATCCACACACTACGCCCAAACATCTTACTTAACTTCACACAGAGAAAGGATTAATGCATTTTCCTCATTTTTACTGTATTTCATATCCTGTATTTCACATCCACTGTTTGTTTTTATTGCTAAAATTTTGATATTTATTATGTTTTGGACACATACTGTTATTATTAATAGAAAACTTTTCTTTGATTATTTCAATTACTACAGGAAGGACAAAATACTTTCCGATGGTGCTTTTGAAAAATTTACACACACACACCATACATAACATGTGACATGTCTCAAAAGTGTATTATGGACCTCTTTTGAATGATAAAGGAAATAGTAAATCAAAGGTGCATAAAGGTGCATAAATCCTATCTGACTTTTATCCTGAAAATCAGTTCTCCAAGGGTAAACTTTATTTAAGTTAACACTTACTGGCATTTACTATGTAAATACCAGACACCATTCTAGGTTCCTTGTAGGTATGTTAAATTATTTGATGCTGACAGCATATCTGTTTTGTATTCAGGGAAACTGAAATGCCGGGAAGCACATAGTTAATAAGTAGAAACCCTGGGATTTGAACACAGCTAGTCTGGTGTGGAGCCCTTGCTTTTATCCACTATATTATAGGGCATCTTAGCTATTCTCTACTGCGTCTCAATTTGTTTGGCTTTCATCCAATTACTAAATAGCTCCAGTGCAACATTTTCATATCTGTAAACATGAAAGTTAAACTAAATACTAAGGACCTTTTCACCTTCCAGCTTTAGAGCCAAGGGCTTAAGAAGCTGAGCAGCAGAAACAGCAAAAACTTGATTGCTCAAGAGCTCAGGAAAGGAAATGCATATGTTGAAGAAAGATACTCTTGCCCCACCATAGATTTTTCAAATAGGCATTAACCAATTGAATAATTATATATTGATTGGCTTCTAAGGGCTTGGTCAGACACAGATGAAGAGAGATATTACAGATTTCTAACCCCTAAGAACTATTATTCCAATATACAATTAAAATATAGTATTAGAAGTTACTTCCCAGTCATAAGCACTAAGCACAATGAGAATACTGAAGGTAGTCACTCAAACCTGGGGATAGGGTCAACGCATTTGATTTATTTCCCTTGTTCTGACTTCGGGGATGTACTTGTCCTGCATGACCATGCTCTTGCCTCCATTTTTAATGTGCAAACTATGGTGACTCAAAACAATGACTATATATTTGAAGAAATTAAGCTACATCCAAACTTAATCTACAATTTTATTTCATAGCCAAAGAAGAGCTGAACACTAAGTGTACAGGAAACAAATGTGAACATTATTTTTCTTACATTGTCACATTTTTATTGGAAAAACCAATAGTTGTTATGTTTCAAATGGGGGCCTTAATTTATTATAGCTATTACTGTGAGAAACAAAAAATGCTTGGGTCTAATGTATATGTGTAAAAGTAATATAATTATAGGGTTTACAAAATATAGGATTTAAAAATCCCATTGTATTTAGTACTTTTGGTACTAATATAAATTCTCTAAGACAGGTAATATGAGGATTTGAGGTGTCAAATTAACAATACCTCCATTTTTGCCTTTATTTTGTACCATTTGAGAAGTAGACTAGGGATCAAGAAGACAGAGAGAAAAATGCCAGCATTTGCATTAATGGAGATTTGGAACAGCATAGCTTATATAGACGAAACGAAAATGATGAGTTGTATGGTTATTTTCAGAGATGTTATTGAAGAATTCAAGCATCAGATGAGAATATAGACTAGACAACTCTAATACTTCTTCCAACTATATGAATGAGTGATTCTTAGCCCAATATGTTCTGTGGATTATTTGATATTCTTCATATTCACCAATCAATTAGCATGATTTTATTGAACACCTGGGCACTTAGTAAAATGAAAGACAATAAAAGAATACATAAACAATCAACAAAATATCTAAAAATTTTCAGCATAAATATAATCCCTACCATTAAGTAGTTTTCATTTAAGTTGTAGAGAATAAGATAGTAAACAAGTAATTACAAATGTTAGCTTCAACCAAATGCACTGCCTTGAGGGACAAGAGAATATTAGTGAAGAGAGAAATTGTGATGGATCGCAGTAAATGGAGAAGTCTCATACTGGGTAAGAGTTTTGATCTAAGGGATATAGGAGGTCTGAGAGGGAAATAGCAAATACTTAACAGAATAAGTAAATAAGTGCACAGATATACACATAGTATGTGCTCAATGTATACTTGCTAAATGAGTCAAGTGACACTTGCAGAGGAGCGAATAATTTAAGGCTGGAACAAAGAACCCATGATGAGGACAAAGAGAAGTGACCTGGACCATGTGAGGTGAACATGAACTTACAGGTGCTTAAGTGGCAGAAAGAGAAAACCCCCTTGTGTTCCTGTATAAGATCTTACATTAAAAATTTATTTAGCAATATTATCCCAGAGTGGGAAACTAGAGAGGGCATAAACACAACACAAAGCCTACAACAGGAATGCAGGTATGAAATAATGAGGACCTAGATTAGAAGGGCAGCAGTACAGATAGAAAAGAAAGGGTAAATCTGAGAGACACTTAACAGGGTCAAGAGACTCTGCAAAGGGTAGAGTAGCCTACGCTTGTAGAGTAAGCTTTAAGTAAAAAGTCGTCTTTATGACCCAAGTCCAACGCTCTGGGGAAAATAGATAATGTATGCATTTATAAGAAAGCTAGAGATGTAGTTCTAGATATTTTTCTAAGCTGTGAAACGTGAAATCCTGTTTAGAGGGGGTAGAGAGAGAGTCCTCTGGCCCAGGAATAGGTCTTATTTTCCGACTCCTTTTTGCTTCCAACTAGTTTTAGTAGTATGAGTGCAATTATAACCAAACAGGGAAAGAAAGACACGCAGTGTGCCTGAATCCAGACTGAAAAGGGATCAGAGGCTCTAGGATTAACAGAAGGTTCTAATTGGCTTTTCAAATCAGATGAAAGACTGAGGTACATGCCCTTTGTAAACTGGGTTGCCTATAATTATTCAAAGGATGGTTAGACTCTTTCATTGGAAGAAGAAGTGAGGGAAGCAATAAATCGCCTTTTCATTTTAACTTAAATGAAGCAAGTGTAAATGGTACCTGATCATTTATAATTCTTTGTAAGTACCTCCTCACCGTTCCACATTGTTCCCCATCATGCAGTTATAGTTATGATACCAACCCATGTTATCACCACATTTATCTGATCCCAAATATTCACACTGGATCTGATTTTTTAAGTCTGCCAAAAATATAAGGTATTACCTCCTTTCCTAAGGGCAATCTGGTTGTATTTGCAAAGGAAGGATTCTATCTTGTTCTTGAGTAATCTTCACAAGTAGCATACAATTTATCATAATTCTCAGAAACAAAGGGAATGCATTTGCAAAGCCATCAGCTTTTAAATAAAAGAAATGATGCTGGATTTCAGTCCCATGCATTTTGTAACATATATGCTTGTATTATATTAATTTGAGCTTGAAACACTTCATTCGTTCATTCACAGTTGCCTGAGTAAAGTTTTCTAACTGGTTAAAATGTGATGTAACAGCTAAGTGTGCCAATGATTTTAATATTTTTAATTTTTATTAACTAAGTTTAAAACTGGAGAAAAAGATTTGTAGTGCATATTTCTTTTCATTGTTACATCTGCCAACTGATTAAATTATGCTAATAAGAGAGTAGTTCCTGTAAAACCAGCACTGGGCATCATTTTGCAATAAACGAAAACAAAATTCTATCAATTTGGGTACTTGTCAATTTGTGTTCTCATAAACAACAATAACAACAACAAGGAGTACAAAGACCAAAGGTGAGAAATTTGCGATTTTGAAATTGTCTTAGTCGGGGTGTTATTTTGGAGCTTATTGGTAAGGTCAGCTATTGCAGGATTTCAAAGGCAATTAGAGTAAATCAAACTGCAGAATATCCCCCTGGGCTGGTTTGAAGATACCTCGGAAAGATGCTCTTTTTCCCCCTAACCCTGGTTGCTGCCACATCTAGCAGCTGCTTTCTTTTTGACAATTCGTCACTCCTGAAAAATGTTTGCAAGCAGTTTGGATAATTTCCAATTCATTCTTGCAGGAAATGAGGATTTGCTTCCTCACTTGGGATACCTGCTGCTAGGTTTATTCACTAATAAGCATGATAAATGTTTTAGCCTTTGATCAGTGCTAATTTAACAAGTAAGCTCCCCAGAAAAAAAGTCTTTGAGGCTCAGGGGCTCAAGACAGCACATGAGTTGGAAATATGATTGATTGTGTTGCTGCGAGAAATTTCCATAAAAAACTTTTATCACACTGCTACGTTCTGAACAATTAAATAAAAAATGAAAGATAGTTACCCTCCAAAGAAGGACAGAGGCAGCCCAGCAAACTTCACAAGACATTTTTTTGGAACTGGCTCAGACCCATTTTCCAAAGAAACATCAGTCCTCTTTTTTTATTAAATTTTATCCACATTACTTTATCCATTTCCTTTTTTTCTCATCCTGACTCATCTTCTTCACACATGATTCTTTTCTCTACCATCCTTGCCAGACCTATAATTAATATTTTAAATAAACTTTAACATGAGGAATATAATGAAAACTGAACAAATCAAATGGAGGAGAAATGGATATCTGGGACTTGTGTATTTAGAATCCATTGCCATCAAAAGGGTTCAGACATAATGTAATGCCTAAATATGGAAGTTGCTGCCACTGTAGAGTTTTTCTCCACAATACAAAACAATTATGCTTGCAGTTTACTGTGAAGAAGTAATTCTGGACTGCCTGCTTCAAATCAGTTCTTAGTACAGCAAAGGCTGTACTATAAATTGCACTTCCAATCAACATTTCAAAATACCTAACTTGTGTAAAACAAAAGATACACAAACAAATAAGTCGTTCCTTGCCATTCAATACTCTCAACAAAATGCTCTCCATGGAGAAATAGGCATATGGATACATAGGTGTGGATAGAATTTAGTCACCAATAATAATCATTTTCTGTTATTAAGGTTTACACTACAGGTGACAAAGTTGAGAAGTAATTCCATTTTAAAAGAAGAATCTGAAAAGGAAAGATGAGAAAGAAAACTGTGCCAATGATACAATGGGAGCTAAAAATATTAGCTAAAACATATAGGTACTGTTTACTACATATGGACATAAGTGCATGTAGTAAAAGTTTAACAACACAGAGAGATAGTGGTTACCTCATGCAACAAAGAAGAGAAGAAAGCCAATGGGACCAGAAAGGGTTATAAAGGGGGCTCCTCTTGTATCTGTGTTGTTTTATTTTCAGAAAAACAATCAGAACATTTAACATTTGTTAAATCTTGATGGTAGTTATACAAATATTCATTAAATTTTTTTCTGAACTTCTCTGTAGATTTGAAATATTTCATAATTATATATATCAAATGTTAAATGTATTATAGTTTATACAATAATTACTCTAAGTTGAAAAACAAAATGCCGGTAGACTGTTAGATTGGAGAAATGCTCTAAATTTATTTAATTTCCTTAATTTGATAATTATTTGATAATTGATTTGATAATATTTAACTTTTGTATGGGAAAGATGGAAAACATGGTGTTGAAAAGTTTTAAATTGAAAACATTTATTTTTTTTGATGATCAGTTTGCCCTAAAATTGTGTACTTATTTCTATATATAACCTATCTTCAAAGGGATATACAGAGTAATATTCCAGGCTCATATTGGAGTTTTGATATTATGATATTATATAATAAAAAAATGTTCAAGAAACTAGACATGTATAGCCTGGATGAGAAAACGTAATTTTAGCGGAATATCAATTTCCTAAAAGCTGTCATGAAATATGTGAGGCTTTGACATGTGGAGGAGAGAGAAGAGTTAACACCAATTGAGAAGTTACAATCGAATATTTTTGGTTCTTAGCTAAAGCTGTAAGATCATTCCAGTTATAAAATATTTTGCCTTATGAATTAGTGAGTTGCTAGAAATGTGCAAGAGTACATTTTACATTCTAAGCACTTTGCATTCTAAGAGTCTATGAGTCAATGATAATATTCATCTAGAAATGGATATATTATGTAGTGTTTATGATTTTGTTATCATAAACTGCAGTTAATTTGTTTTATAAGATTATGTGCTAAATATTCTTACACTCTCTCCCACACTCATCATCCATTTCTAAATACACTGGGCTGCTCACAGCTAATGTGGAAGGGAGAGCCGGTGATATACCACTGAAAACATATCTACTAACCATTGTTAATGAGAGAGCAAGATGAACAAACAAGAAAGAAAAACGTTTTAACTGATAATGCCATGCCTTGTTGTATTTCCTGTTTTCAACATTAACATGGGATATGTATATTCATTGTAAATTGATATCTTTATTTTATTTTTGGAAAATACATTAATGTAAATTATTTTAGAACATGTAAATAAATGCATAAAGTCAGGTCCCACAGCATACCTATTGGAGGTAAAAGAATTTGACTTAACAAGAAGTTCCATATATCACTTGCACTTTCTACTAGGCCTTTTGTCACACTTAATGGAGCAGTTGAACTCCTTGAGTCTAGAGTTGCCTTGCTGTTCAATAGCTGCATATATCGCATTCAGTTCTCTTAGAGAACTCATGAATTGCTATTTTGTGGCAATGATAATATCCGGTATCGTACCCTATATTATGTTAACTTGTCAATCAAATTTATGTGTAATAACCAATAAGGGGCTTTAAGAGAGCTGATAAACAGAGATAACAAAATTAATGAGAGGAAAATACTTCATTAAGATATTATAATAACAGTTATTGATTATCAAATTGCTCTCATGTGTGTCACTTACTATAATGGATGCCAATTTGTGAGTTCCAGAACACATTAAAAACTGTCTTCATTGAAAAAAACTATAATGACATTTTTTACTTAAGAGTATATGTCATTCAAGAGATTTTTCGGGAACAAATGACCTTCTGAGGTGGGAGAAGAATGAACAATTTAACAGTACTGATTGAAGGAAGTGTTTTAAGGACACTAGTTAACTCACTTTGGCTTTGAGTCTTGAATTTCAACCACACAGTTTGGGTTCTTTTGTATGTTTTATCTTTTCACTTGAAAATAATTTCAATTTGCGGGCAAAATTGCAAGAATAAGAACAGTACAAAGAAAACCTTTACTTACGACCTATTAGAAACATTTTCCTCCATTTGCTTTATCATTTGCTCTCAGTCTTGCTCTCTTTCTCTCTCAAATAAAATAAATATATGGAATATATAAAGCATATAAAATACAAAAATGAAAATATAAAATATTTTTCTCAGAGACATTTTGGAGTAAAACTGTATATACATCACGGCCCTTTACCCGTAAGTATTTCTGGGATGTTCCTGAAGAATAAGGAATTACTCATACATTACTACAATATACTTACCAACTTCAGTAAATTTAAAATTGACATGACATTTACCTACTTTACTATTTTTATTCTAATATTGTCAGTTGACCCAAATAACGTCATTTACTGTACTTTTATTTTTTTTAGCCTATGGTACGTTTAAGATCAGCCATTGTATTCAGTAGTGTTTCTGATCTTTGTGAATTGTATATTATTACCTCTTAATAAACATCTCCTGAATGACACAGCATTAAAATAATTGTTACAATCATTATTGATAAAATAAAGAAAAGCAACAAATTTTAAAAGTCCACAAAATCTATACCATAGAATTATTTTTTCATTTATTCTTTTTCATTTTTTAAATCTTTCCCCCACCAAACTTCTTAAAACTATGCTCTAAGCTCCCTTTTTCTAACCTACAGATAGCTCAGCTCCCTGTCATTTGTCTTTTGGCTTCACTACTCCATGTGAAACCTTTGTGAAGTCTGCCAATGACTTCAGAAATCCAATGATTTTCTTTTACAACTCTTCCCAATCGTGACTTCAGCATTTTTTCCTATTTACTATCACCTTGATATTAGAATCTGTCTCTTACTTTGTCCCACTGACCCTGGATTCTCCAACTACTTTCTTCTTTCCCTTTTTGATCAGCTTTTATCCATCTCATTGGCTGCCTCATATTCTTTCAGTATCTTAAAAATAGGAGCTTTCTTAAATTCCATATATATGTGTTAGCATACAGTATTTGTCTTTCTCTTTCTGACTTACTTCACTCTGTATTACAGACTCTAGGTCCATCCACCTCATTACAAATAGCTCAATTTTGTTTCTTTTTATGGCTGAGTAATATTCCATTGTATACATGTGCCACATCTTCTTTATCGAAGAACCCAGGGGTAAGACAGGAATAAAGACACAGACCTACTAGAGAACGGACTTGAGGATATGGGGAGGGGGAAGGGTAAGCTGTGACAAAGCGAGAGAGTGGCATGGACATATATACATTACCAAACGTAAAATAGATAGCTAGTGGGAAGCAGCCGATAGCACAGGGAGATCAGCTCCGTGCTTTGTGATCACCTACAGGGGTGGGAGGGAGGGAGACGCAAGAGGGAAGAGATATGGGAACATATGTCTATGTATAACCGATTCACTTTGTTATAAAGCAGAAACTAACACACCATTGTAAAGCAATTATACTCCAATAAAGATGTAAAAAAATATATATAGGAGCTTTCAAACCTGCCTTTGGCACTCTGGCAAACCCATGGACTCAACAATTACCGTCATGTAAACAAAATCTAAACAGATAACACAAATCTAATCCACCCCGAATTTCAGCATTCCACTTTCAACTTATCCCATCAGCACTTCAAATTCATTACCCGAACGCTGCTCACAGCCTGCCCTCTCAAGCTGACTTCACCTTTCTGTGCTTCTTGTACTGTTCCATTTAGCTTTCAGAATATCTGAGACTTACCCATCGTTCTTGCCCCATAACAACAACCTGGTTTCCCATTTCTAGCCATTCCATCTTGTTAAAATCTCTAACTCATTCTCACCATTCAAAACTATTATTCAAGTTCAAGTCCTTTTTACCTTTCAACTTCTTTAACTGATCTCTATGAATCCATTTCTCTCTTCATTCTTACTATAACATTTCTCTAATTACAAGATTCTTTCACAACAGTATTCCTGAAGAGTATTTCTGATCATAGTAATTCCCTGTTGAAAAAAAATTAATGTCTCTTCTCTGCATATAGAACGAAGTACAAGGTCTTTGATCTGGTCACTAATCCTTCAGTGATACTGGCCCCAAATACACTGCCAAACTTTTTTTTTTTTTTAAACTATTCTGTAACGTACTCCATATTGTTTTATCTCCCTGTCTCACTTCATATCTTTTTCCTTTCCACATTATCACATGATTCAAAACCCAAAGCAAATATCTCCTTAGTCAAACAGTTTCCTTTAAAGTTGCTGGACGGAATTAATCTCTCCAACCTAAGAGACTCCATTTAAATTGCATATACATGTTATAGTTTAGGAGATTATATATATATATATACACACACACACACACACACCTATATGTATAGGCACACACATATATGTATATGTGCGCATATAATAAACATGTATATAAGTATGTATATGTGCTTGATAAATATTTGTTTTTTAAGTTAATGTGTTAATAAAGTAGATAAAATACCAGTCAGACTACGAACTTTTAGTTTGCAAAGTATTTGTTACACAGGAATTTTAGTTTTAAAATGATTTATTGTAATGAGATTTGAGTTTTCCAACAAATAGTTATTATTACAATTTTATCTCTGAATTCTAATAGCTTTCCAATTGCTAGAGGGCTGGAACTTATTTAACCTCACAGACCCCTTAGTGTAAGCCCTCCGCACTCTCAGTGAGCAGAAGTAGAAAGGCACTAGAGATTCATTACATGAACACTTTCATATATGTCCTGGGTTCCTCCTGAGAAGCTCAGCGGCAAGGTGGCTAATCCTGTTGTAAGAGCTCATTGACACCAGATGCTGCAATTGAGATGAGTTTCCAAAGTTAATGAATTATACACATGACTATAAATAGCGCATGTTTTCCTTCAGCAACCAGTTTTTCTATAGTAGAGAGACTTCAGGTCAGTACTTTCCAATGGAGGTTCTCTGTGAAGGAACTTTCCCTAAGAGTTCATCTCTGAGGAGCCTTTCAAGTCAACAAGCATTTGATGAGAAGTGAGCACATTTAATGACTGCCAGTTACTGATGGTGACAATGGTAAAAATTTCATATCTAGAGATCTTTATTTACCCTGAAAATACTTAGTAGTTTACCTTACAAAGTTCAAGTCCTTTAATTATGCCTTTGCCATCTCATAGTTTATTCCATATTGAGCATAAGATGTGAGATACTGTAATTTAGTGATTCTCAAACTTGAGAGTGGATCAAAATACGTGGAGGGCTTGTTAAAACACAGCAGGCGAGGGAGTGAGATGGGGTATTCCCAGAGTTTTTGATTTAGTAAGTCTTCGGGGTGTGAGAACACACATTTCGTGGGATGTTATAGTTTGCTTTTCTAGCATGCTCTTACATGATATTAATGCTGCTGGTCTGAATATCACACTATGAAAACCAGTTCTTTGGTCCTTAAACTTGGTGTCTTACTGAAACTACCTAGAGAGATTTAACATCACCAGCCCTTCACCTCTCCCTTCCCACTCTAACCCAAGTCCCTGAGATTCTGAATGGTATAGGGTGTGGCCTGGTCATAGGAATTTTTCATGTGGGTGATTCATAGTTGCAGGTGTGATCACTAGCCTCTGAGGGGTCATTTTAGATAGAGATTAGGAAATCAATCTCAGGAGTTGAACAACAGGGATGGGATGTGACTCAAAGATATCAAGAGTATTCTACACTGGTAGCTTGCTTATATCTATTCCACATCAGCAAAGCTCTTTGTGGGGCAATAAAAACTCCTAAAGAAAATCACACTATCTGTATGAAATGGTTACTGCTAATATGTTTTAAAAAAATCTTTACATCATCTAGTAAAACCAAACATATAGTCATCATCTGAGCAGGAATTCATAGAACCAAGTTTCTTTAGATTAGTACTTCTCTTACCTAGAGGTCTTGTTAAAACAGAGTCCTATCCCCAGAGTTCCTGGGAGTGGGGCCCATGAATTTCATTTCTATTTCTAAAAAGTTCCTAGGGGATGATGGCCAGGTACCATACTCTAAGGAGAATTACTTTGGAAATGAGAAGTTTAGCAAGACCCACAGTAAAAAGGCAGTTCTTGATATGTCAAACAACTAGACAAGTCATCTTGGTGATCTTACCCAAATGGCTCCTGGTGAACCAGGACTCACTAGTGAAGGTCACAGGGATGTATGTAGATAAGATAGACACATTGTATACTAATTCTGTATTAACTAACTATGAGCTTATTAAAAGCTTACAGTTATATATTACATACTAAAGTTTTTCTTTTAAACTACTGGCACAAAAAAGCATCATATCATATATATTGAATAATTTGCTGAATTTGAATTTAGCTCAGACCCCTTTCTTAACTCTTTAGAAATGATCTGGATTCCTAGTCCAAGGACGGTAAGATGTCTAGTGGCTATCTAGTACTGTCATGCTACCAAATCAACAGTAGATCTTTTTGGATATCTAATATTGAAATATCTAATTTTTTTCAATAACTAAATGCTGAAATCTTTGAGTAGCCCCAAATTTGAGAACTGCTCTTTAGCACATAATTCACCCATTCATTAATCAATGAACCAGACATTCTGCTAGTCATTAATGATAAACTTGTCAATTAAAACCAGAAGACACTATGCCTGTCTTCATGGAAGTTAATGGGGAAGATAGGCATTAATCAACGAATTCACTAAGTATACCATTGCAAACTGTGATATTGCGATGAGAAAGGTTTATAAGTAATTTACATGTTATGGAGAGTATCTGAATACACACAAAACCACCTTGCGCTATCAAAGCTGGATAATGTTAAGGAGAGAACAAACACACCAAGAGGCACACTCTGTGTTTGAGTGACTGGCACATCAGGCCAAGAAGGTTCAAATCTGTCTCAACAAAATTATAAATCAATATGTGGCCAAGAAGGTTCAAATCTCTGTCTCAACAAAATTATAAATCAATATGTGTCACTGACCTTCAGGGAATATTTCTAGTGACTGCAACTATGGATATTAAAGCCACATATGGCAAAGGTCTACTGTGCCTGGCCAAGGTGATTTTTAAAGGGATATTTGCAATCTTTGTTAAAACTGTCTTTCATCAGTGAGAAATCACAGGCCAAGTTTTATCAATCAAAATCAATACATGTGATAGTGACATTTTAGCAACAATCATGACTAATTTAGGTTGAATAGTTTTAATCCAACAGGTTATATTAATATTTGTACTCTAAATATGGTCGAGGATTCCAAGAAATATGTTGTCAAGTAATTCATTATTGAATACAGCAATGACTCTATTATTGGGTAATATATGATGACAGGCTTACCTATCTTTCCCTACACTTACTTCATATTTTGTAATGTTTTAATTGAAATACAATATAGATTGAAAATGGCATAAAATATAAGTATACAGGTCAATGAATTTTTACAAAATAAACACAGCCATTTAAAGAGATTTACAAGATAATGCCAACATCTTTCTATCGTGTTGTACCAATTTACACTCCACACAGCAGTAGATGAGTGTCTCAGTGGCTTCATATTCTTGCTAATCCTTGATATTTCCCTCCATTTTAGTCATTCTGGTTAAGTATAGTAGCACTGAATTAAATTGTGGTTTTAATTTATTTGCCTTTGGAGGTTCTTTTCTTTGTGAGTTTTTAAACTTTTGCATTGTCTGTCTTTTACATCTTGATTGGTAGGAGTTAATATGTAGTTTGGTACAAGTACTTTGTGAACTATACGTATTGCGAATATTTTCTCCCATTCTGTGGGGCCTTTTCATTATGGCGACATTGCCTTCCCAGCACTCTATCCTCTACTCTGCTTCTCAAAGATTTACTGCTAAGCTTTCCAGATTCCCACTTCATGCAGCTTCAAAATCTGGCAAATGCATCAAGGGCAAAACACTGCTGTTTGTTTGAGCCCTCTAAATTACCAATTTTGTCACTCCAGCCCCATGAACCCACCAACATTTTGTGGATATCCCACCCCATGACACCCTAGCAGTAATCTTCTATTCTGGAAAAATCTCTGGTCCTCATTACTTGAACAGCTTTTTGGTGCCATTAGTTTTTTAAAATTTTCTTCCAGCTTTTCCACTTGTGCTCAATTGGACCACTGAGGTTTCAGAGGCCACACTATCCTACCTGGAAGTGGATACCATACCACATACCTAAACTTATTTACAAAGCACATCAAATACAGCTTAAAAATAAGTAAATATGTGAGAGACTAGGATTACTGACTCAATTTCAGAGTTGAAAATGATGAAGAAGGCACAGTTCAAACTAGACAGTGATACTTAAGAATAAAGATAGTAATTTAAAAAGCAACCTTTTGGAGATCAGATTATAGTTTGAATTGTTTATCCTTATTTGTGTTTTTCTTTGTGATTTGCCATGGTTTTGAGAAGGAGTAAAACACAGCAGCCACTTGGAAGCCAAGAGACTCAGTTCTTATAGTCTGTCCCATTAATAATAAACTTCCATTTCATTTTTCTGGACCTACATCTTGCTGATATATACAATGAGAACTTTTGTGTGAGGTATAAATGACATACAGCATTATATTAGCTGCAGGTGTACAACATAATGATTCAATATTTGTATATTTTGTGGAAGGATCACCACAATAATCTAGTTAACACCCATTACCATACACGGTTATAAATGTGTTTTCTTGTGATGAGAACTTTTAAGATCTACTATTCTCTTAGCAACTTTCAAATATGCAATACAGCATTATTAAATATAGACATCATGATGTACATTATATCCCCATGATTTTTTTCTTATTTTGGAAGTTTGTACTTTTTGATTGCCTTTATCCATTTCACTTACCTCTCACCCCCTAATAAGATGAGAACTTTAAGCTAATTCATCTGGAGGGGTTTTTTTTAACCTTCAAAAATTGGTTTCTGCAATATTTCCACATGTTTCTCATTTGCAACTTATTTTTGAGTCTAGATAACTAACTTGAAAATATTAGTTGTCACTTTGGGCAAAAGAAGAGGCAAGTAAAGGAGTAATTACTCTCCAAATTCACTGTTGGTTTGATATGACTGATAATGTAGTGTATTTATCAGGGACATTTTAAAATATAATACTGAGAGTAGAACAGCATGATAATTAAGAGCAATGACTCTAGAGCCAGAATGCTCAGGTCCAAATCCCAGCTTCAACACTTGCTAAATGTGTGACCATGGGTCAGCTGCTTAACACCTTTATGAGTATTTCATATAAACACTTAATCAGTTAATTTAGGTAAAATGCTCACAACCATGTCAGGCAAACAAGAATTAATATAAAATGTTTGATTTAAAAAAGAGAAAAAGGGCTTCCCTGGTGGCGCAGTGGTTGAGAGTCTGCCTGCCGATGCAGGGGACATGGGTTCGTGCCCTGGTCTGGGAAGATTCCACGGAGCGGCTAGGCCCATGAGCCATGGCCGTTTAACCTGTGCGTCCGGAGCCTGTGCTCCGCAATGGGAGAGGCCACAACAGTGAGAGGCCCACATATTTCCAAAAAAAAAAAAAGAGAGAAAAAAATTATGTGTGTGTATGTACACATACACATTTTACAAGATAATACAATTCACATGGAAACATCTTCTTGATACTATTTTTAATGACACTGACTAAATAATTGTTCCTAATGAAAAATTCTTGTTTATTTTTTGAGAAAATTGAACAACTGAATGTAGCAATGAAAATGCATTGCTACTTGGAGAAGCTTCACCAAGTATGCATATCTGGGGTAAACCGTCCATTAATCATCAGTAGGCCTTTGTTTTCTTAGTTCAGAATATGTCTCCATTGGACTCACAATGTCATAGAAAAGGAAAGAGCAAAATAAAATAGTCATTCTTCTGAATCTTCTGCTCTCAATACTGAGTAATCCTGAAATAATTTTTCCCCTTAAGGGCGAATAAAAAGTTTAGAGAGCTACTTTCATTATTTTTCACATCTGTCTTTCTATCTTTTTTTTCAAGTCTCAGTCAGACCCCTAAACTAAAATCCAGAAATACATCAAGAAAGGCAGATCTGATGTTGGGAATAAGAAGCCCTAAATCCTTACATCTATCCTCACTTCAAAATCCCCTGCAACGTTTCCCTTATCACTTGGCCTTCTTTAGTCCCTTGAAGAATTTGGCTTCACAGTCTGAAGAGTGATAGAGAAGGAACTGAGAAAGTTTTAGGTAGAATTGAAGCCCAGTCTGTATTATCTGAAGTACCATATTAGAAACAATAGCACTTTATCTGGAACTGCCAGGCATTTTAAACTTCTTTTTTTTCCAAAGCAGCAAATTAGTGAGAACTGTCAAGTTTTCTGTGGTAATTGTTTTGTTTTGTTTTGTTTTCTTTTCTTTCAATTTCTGGATTTATTTTCAAATTTACCACAGGCCGTTTTGGGATCAGTAGATTGAAACTTCATTTACGTGAACCTTATAATCATGGGAGTTGAAATGGCTTTTCAGACCACTTCTTTGTTCCCCCGTTTTTCTTTCTTTGAGTCCTATTCCCCAGCAGCCTAGTATTTTTGTTACAAAATTTCTCACAGTGCATTTCCACGTCCTTAGTTTCTGCTCAGTTTTGTTTTGAGCCCTCATCTTGAGTCTTTATCTCAGAGCCCTATTCATGTCTCACTTTCCTTTCAGGAAAGAAGCTAAAGTTTGAATTTTCACATATAGTTGTATTTGAATGAAGCAATTTTTGAGATACAGGATAATAGGATTTTGCCTAGAATTTGGTCAGATCATGCAGAATTCAAGCTAACTTTTGTTTTTCTATTTGATCGAGATTAAACTGTAACCAAATTAAGCTCCTTAAGAAGAGGGTCTGTTGGGAGTGAATTAAATACATAATATGAAATGATCAAGGGCACTGGAATGTTGAATTTATGAAGAATATTCAAGAGCAGATTGTGATAAGATATTCCACCTAGATTTCCCTGGGATCATTTTTATCTTTTTGCATATACTCCTACCTCTCAATTTCTCTGTGCTTTAGCTTTAAACACCCAATACCTGTGGCTTTCCTTCAGCAGGTGGGCCTAAAGCTATGGAACCAGGTTGCCCTTTGCTCCTAAAGCTTAGAGAGCTGCAGTTGCCTGGGACTCTACTGTCCCCTGGAGTGCTGGCCCTTAACTAATTACTGACACAGCCAAGGTCACGAAAGGTCAGCTCTCTTTGCTTCAGGATGCACAATTCTTGGCATAACTTACACTGTAAAGATGCCCTGCAGGGTCAGGCTGAAGCTGCCCCTTCTAGAAGAACTTGCCCAAGATCTCATCCTTAATTGGCTTCCTATACCCTTGTCCAATTTCCCTCACTTTTACCATTTTTCCCTGGATCACTCCCTTAATAAGTCACTTCCAACACATTTTCATTATAGGTACTGCTTCTGGTTTACCCTACCTAATACACAAGACAAGACAGTCTAGAATATTAAGTCATTCACACACATTCGTTCAACAAATATTTACTGAGAGTTTCTTTGTACCAGGTACTGTGCTAATGCTGATAAAGTGCTGAAAAAGAGACAAAACTGGGGCTTCCCTGGTGGCGCAGTGGTTGAGAGTCCGCCTGCCAATTCAGGGGACACGGGTTCGTGCCCTGGTCCGGGAAGATCCCACATGCCGCGGAGCAGCGGCTGGGCCCGTGAGCCATGGCCGCTGAGCCTGCGCATCCGGAGCCTGTGCTCTGCAACGGGAGAGGCCACAACAGTGAGATGCCCGCGTACCGCAAAAAAAAAAAAAAAAAAAGACAAAACTGGAGGAGAGAGACCTTTAGTCAATAACTTCACATGTAATTAGTTAGTTGCTAGTTATAATAATTGCTATGAAAGAGAAGATCATGTGGCTTTCTAAATAGCATTCATCAGAGGGAAATGGTTTATACCTATTCTAAGAGGTTTCAATAAACAATTCTGGGAAAAATGGATGGAAGCTACAAGAGGAGAGATTTCAGCTGAATACAAGAAAGAAAGTTTTAGCTCTGTCCAGAGATGGAAATGGGCTCCTATGAGAGATGAGAACTCCTCATCAATGGCGGCATTTATAGTTAAGCCTCAACATCATTCGTTGTTTTATCCACGAGAATCAAGTCTCTGTTGGACTAGATGAACTAGATGAAGTCTTAGAGCCTGACTCTACTCATTATGGAGACAGTACAGTGATTAGAGAAAACAAAAGAACAGCTCAGAAGATACTGAAGGATTTCAGTTTCAAGTCTGGAAGTAAATGTCAGGGGGGATGTTCAGTGAAAGAGCTGATTGTCATAAAAGATTAAATAATCTTGTCATATAGTCTTTGCCAGATTCAAAAATGACTTTTTGCCATCATCATAGACATTCATAAAATAAAAATAAAATCTATATTTGCAGAGTTGCTTTCCCTACATTCAAAGTATGGATGTAACACTGGCTTATAAGACCTTGATATCATGATGGAAAGAAGGGCAACCTGAAATCTGAGGACACTGATCTTATCATATGAACCCATTTCATACAAATCACTGTTTTCTGTTGGACATTCACAGTACGTGAATATGACATGTCTTAGTGCTACAGGGCAGATGACCACTCTGCATCTTCAATACAATAAACATATTTAAACTAGAAATAACCTGATATATACATATTCCATATAATATACAGAGCAAAAATATATAAAATGAATAAGTTATGTCAAATATCATGTAAATGTTTCCCTTAACACTAAGGAAGTTTCTTGAGGGAAGAAACCATGTCTACCTTCTTTTTTGCTATGTCTTTAATACCTAGAATAGTGTCTGGCACACATTCAGTAAAAAATAATTATTTGGGAATTAATGTAAGATAAAGATTTATGAACAAAGGTGACAAGTGTGTGTATATACATATATAATATACATAAAAGGGTATTCTTGCAAGTGGTAATTCTTCTTCATGACTAGTTTTATTTATTTTTAGAGTAATTATTTCTTCTAAATTAGCAGGAACTTTTCCAGGCAAGAATACTAATGTCAGTTCCCTATGATTGATCATTGATGTTTCACTTTCAGCTAAAATCACAGTAAGAAGAACAATCTTATGTCACATTCTCTTATATTTTAAAAACCGTTTTATTAGTACAAGGTTTTAGATGCTTTAGAGAATAAGAAAAACAACTCAAAACTCTCAAGTGAATAACTGAAAATTTCTAATCGAGCGGCCAATGCCAAAAGTTCATAATGAGATCATTTCTGCATTAATGAGATTTCAGTGTGCTTTATATCTTTGCCCCCCAGTGTCTTTCTACCCCATCCTTGGTCACCACCTCTGGAGCCAACATGACTTTGCTCTAGTATAAATCATCCTCATTAGGTGAACTAGATTATGTTGATGAGTTCAGCTTGAGCTAGGTTTACGAAGTGACACAAAGTTTGAAATCTCAATTTATTCCAGTCCTGTGTATCATCTTCTATGAGCAGTTTCATGATGTGGTAATTGGGCAATAGTTCAGCATTCTGATAGCCCCAGGAGATTCAATTCCACCATAATAAAGGACATTTAAAAAGTCTGACCGTTCTATTAAAGAGTACCCTGAATATCAATGCATTTATTTTACTTTTTTTTTTTAAATCTGAAAAATACTTCAATGCCTATTTTTCCTTCTTCATTCAATATTGTTCAAGCTTGGATCACTGACTCACCAAAGGATGATCTAGAAGGCGTCAAGCTCCATTGGACTAGATAAGTTGTGTACATCACTGATTACTACCCTGATGACTTCTTTATTCAGGCCCAAAAGTCAGATTTGCTTCTTTGTACAGAAACTACAGGACTGATAGCACACAATGAATCATGCCTAACAACATGTTGACAAGCTGGCAAGAGACAGCCTGTACAGTGACAAATACAGCTGACAACAAGGGTACACATCTGTTTGGTAGGATTTATGAGAAAGGAAAACAAACAAGAAGAAGATGGGTTATTTGGTTTTGTAAGAGAATTTAGAGGCTCTTTTCTTTCTATCCAAACAACAGCAACGTAAGGAATACATATTAGCCCTCAAGATTTATTTATTACAAGCACAACCAGATTACAAATGGTCTGTGCAGATTAGATTAGCATTTTGATTATCAAACTGCTGTTCCAAATATCTGATGAACAGATATTAGAATAGTTCTTAAACATACTGATTAAACACACATTGATGCTGCTATTTTTAACATTTGCTTATATTCAGGTATAAATCAGTTTCCATGTCCTTCCTTAAAACTTAAAGTGAAACATATAAAATGTATATAACCCCACCAGACTTTTCTCAGGGAGACAGAGACCCAAGCCCTCATTTTGGGGTTCAATTTTGGGAATTAAATAAATAAATTTTAAAAGGAGGTTAACAGATTCAAATGCCCATAATTAGGTATTCAAATAGCTTATGCAGTAATCAAGGTGCTCTCACAAAACTTATCATTTCACAACCAGCCTGCTAGCTCCCACATTTCCATTTGTCTATAACATAAATGTTCTGCCTGCAACACAATTAGTCCAAAGCACCAAAATTTTCTCAGTTCTGGAACAAGTTTCTAAGTAAAAAAAAATGATATAATAGTAATAGTAGCAATAACAACAACAACATCCAATTAAAAAATAATAATAAATCTATTCAGAGTAGTGGGAATCCCCCTGCCCCTTGCAGATTATGTATTAGACTGAAAAGACAGCAGCACGGATAAACTTTCGCAAATGCTAACGTGTTGCATTATTTAGATGGTTTAGGCAGAAAAAATGTTTAGAAACATTTGGGATTTTAGCAATTTAATTTTATCACCCTTATGGGTCTTGATCTGAGCTATTTATTCTTACAATTGTAGTTGCTGATTTTTTTTTTCATCAATATTACCCTAGAAGATCTTTTTATGGTAGAGCTTCTACTTTTCACATAGTAAAGGCTTATTAATGATTGGTTGAATAAAATGAAATCAGACTATAGTATGAGGGCCTAGAATGTTTGTCCCTACCCTGAATAACCACAGCTCTGAATCTGGTTTCTGATGAAGCTTCCTCATTGCCAGTACCCTCAGAGAATAACAACTGTGGGAACAGAGAAAGGTTTTGAATATCCTGAGCTATCCGTAATAGAATGAGGGCCTTGTCCTAGTCTTCATCATTGTTTTAATCTCCAAATTTTGAAAATGGATGGTAGGTAGGAACATTATTCAGAAGATTGGGTAACATATAAATATGTTTTCAACCTTGGGTGAAGTTAGCCACCTGAGACCCAATCAGAATTATTTATATCCTGTTCTTCCTTCCCTCCAAGGTGGAGACAGTGAATGGGTAAACTAGGTAGCAGGGAAAGACTGATGTGTGAGAGGATGTCCTTCCTGTCTTTTCAGATGTTGAAGTGTAACAGTCTAGTCATTGTTACTCATTTAGACTAAGAACTGGTTTACATTCTCACTTATATTTACATTTAAGTTTCTTTAAAATAATTAATCACAATTATTGTTTTCATAAAATCTCAAACCTGAAGCTGTGAGAAAAAAAAGAAATCTTCTTAAACAAAAAAATAAGTATCTCAACTTCAAATCTATTGCCAATGACTCTCTGCTGTATTGTTAAATTTTAGAATTAGAGCTTTTTAGAGAAAAAATATAGATATCATTTATTTAAGACCTTTCATTTTCCTTCCTTCATTATTGGCACACTGTTCTACCAGCCAGTTCGTTCTGCTTTTATTGAGTTGAATTTCAAAGTAATATTTTATCAAATGTCATGTATTTACATAATTAGCATAATTACATATAAGTGTATAATTAGTGTAAATACATGTAATTACACTATTATAGTATGCTATAATCTTGTAAAAAAAGCTTTTTCTTACTTTACAAGCCAAAACATACGCATTGTGCACAAATATTAGATAATTTTTGATAGTCAGTATCTTTCTTGTCTTAATTGGTTTAACCATATACCAAATCTTAATATGTATATTTGAAAAATAATTTTATCTTTATTTTTGGCAGTTGTTTCATAGTTGTTTTTTTTTGTTTGTTTTCTTTTTAAAGAAAACAACAGAAGCCCTGGAAAAGAAAACATTCTTTCTCTTTTAGTTTAGGTTAGTGTATAGAACAAACAATGTTTGAATTCAAATGAAAACAGCTTTATATGCAAATTTCATTTGGACAGAAGTTAATAAAACTGAACTCTGTGACTTGGCAAATAATGGGTGTTAATGAAAATGCTGGATGCCACCTTCACTATGTTGGTCTCCTAGTGCACCTGATAAAAATATTCAAGTAATTTTAAATACTGGACCAAAGAGAAATGGCCAGTAAACAGAGGAATTCACACGTGAAACACTATAACCTCTTTCTTGCCAGTCTCTGTAAGGAGTTCTGGAAATGCTATGATAATTATTTTATTCTTTTACCAACACCCCAGAATGATTCCCACATGAAGTATGTCTCTTTGAAACTGAAACTTGAATTTCTTTCCTTATTAATGTCAAAATTCTAAGTCCATCACATCAACCCTGTTTGAGGATGGTATATTTAGTTAACTACAGTGATGTTTATATGTCTCTGCAGGATATTGACAACTAGTGGATAAAATTAAGACAAGATAACATTATAGAGACATTTTCCTTGTCTCATCCACTTAAAAATAACCTGAAATATCAAGAAAAATATGAAATGTAAAGTAGAAAATATATTTAACCTAAATCATAACATATAATGTTGAAAAGAGAAGGCAAACTGAAAAACTCACAGAAGAGAGACATATTTAACGTTCATGTTTGAAGTCAGGTGGGTACTGACAAGATAGAGATGACTTTGCTCCCAAACATTACTCAGAAACTAGTGGCATCACCAACAGAGGGAAGGGTAAGATGAGTGGAAATCGGATATATTAATGTCTGTAACATCATGAGCTAATCTTCAGCCCCCACCTACAAGCTTATGCAGTTGGAGAAATGTTCATTTCCAGTTTAGAGGTCAGAAATGTAATTATCCTGTTGAAATTGAACCAAACAGTTCTGAACATTGGAACTCCAGGCACAGAGGTGGCTGATGGTGAGGTATTATATAAAAAACAAGAGAATTAAGAGAAATTCTACACACTAAGTCATGAAACATCTAGTTCTCTTCCTTCATAGAGCTCCAAAACACTTCCCTAGGCAAGAGACAGGTGGATTCTCCAGAGAAAAAGAAATCACTTCAGAGAAAGACCTAAAATTCTGACATCTGTGCATTCCCCAAATAGATAGCTGGTCATCTAGTCAGACTTCAAAATACAGATAGCTGGCCATCTAGTCAGATTTCAAACTGTTAGTTCAGTTAACCAGCAAGCCATTACCATAACTCTGTCACAACATGCAGAGAATTTGTTATATCACTCTGAAATGTTAATGGAGTATACACAAGACACTGAGAACAGCTTTTAATATGAAGGTAGAGACCAAAACAAAGAAAACCCTACTTCACTCCTGAAAAAAAAAAAAAAAAGTCAGCGAAAAATAAAACAATTAAGGAAGAAGAAACTAGGTCTAAAATTTAAATAATATACTCAAGGAGCTAGCGTAGATTTTGCATATTGCATCTATGAAACAAGAACAGGACACCATACAAAAAGGCACATCAGAGAAAAACAAAGAGCTATTGAGAAAAAAAGAATCTGCAAAGCAAAATATCAAAATACTAAAATGCCACTGATAAAGAGAAACAATTTGTCATAAACAAAGGATAAGAATCAGTGATATTTAAGTTCTCAAATTAACATATGTCAACTATACTTCAATAAAAATTTTAAATAAATAAAAAACATAGTAATATTGAATTTTTCAATAGCAAAAAGTAAAATAGAAGATAACAAAGCAATATATTTTGACTGCTGAGTCAAAAATCATACCAATAGAGAATTTTCTATCTAGATAATTAATCAAGGATGAGCCAAAAATTAAGGCATTTTAATTTATGCATAGTCTCAAATAAAAGACTTTCCATTCATGCATTTTCAGAGCTTTTTGGGAAATATACATCCCCCCAAACCAAGAAAGAACAAGACATAGAACCCAGAGAGCAGAGAATTTACCACTGGAGAAAGGAAGAGGATTTACTGACAAAAGCCACATAAAGACCCAGGATGACAACTGTAAGCTGATGTATGGATCAACCGGACCATCTTAGAGAAGCCACTAGAGGACACCAGTAAGTATAGCTCCAGGTTCAGGTTTGGTCAAGTAAAAATTTGTACTGAGATGTTTTAATCAGGTATTAAAATTTTTTGTAGATAAAATATTGACACAATTATAAACTTCAGAAAAAATGAAAGTTGTAAAAGAAAATAAATAGTAATTGTAAATATAGTATAGAATTATAGCTCAACAGTAATCAATACTATCAGAGTTCTAAAACTGAAATGAGCTAATAGGGACTTAACCAAAAAAATCAGTACATAGTGATAATGGCAGGTAAGGAAGGGAGGAAGAAGTGTAAGGTAGCTAAAAATCTTCATTTATAATATAAAGTACATGGGTAATGTCTATAACTAAGGAATCTATAGGTAGAAATATACTCATATCATTTAGAAATATGTAGGTAAAATCCAGAAGTAATAACTACAACATTTGTAACTGGCTGCCACTGGGAAGTGCAGATACATTCATTTGTAAGCTTATATATATATTATTTAACTCAATATTATTTACATGAAATACTTCTATAAAAATTTTAAATAATATAATAAATTCATATCACATTAAAAAGAAAGTCAATGAAGTCCTTGAGAATGAGGTAATTTACATTAGAAATGTTTAATTTAGTACTGTGAAATTAAATTCTGCTAAATTGGAATATAAAGGCAATCTAACTGAAAGTAAGACAAAAAGACAAGGATTAATTTATTATTTAAAAATCTTCCTAATATTAGTTTGACCTGCCTCCATCAACACACCCAATTATTCTCTCTCCATAGCCGGAGAGTCCACTCAAGTTTCTCCAAAAAACCCCAACTAATTTGCTCCCCTCTCACACTTGGCAGATAGACTTTTCTTATTCACAGAGAAAAGAAAATCCACAAATGTGATCTATTTATAGTTCCACTTACCACCTCCCTTAACTCCCCTTCCTTTTCTGTCCCAGAGGAATAGGCATTGCTCCTCTCTAATCCTAAGCACTCCATTTGTGAATAGGATGTCAACCAAACCTAGACTGATCTCCTTATTTTCCTGTACTTCAGGTTCTCCTTCTTCTTAGTTGTCTTTCCCTCCCTTTGCAGACATTGACACGTGTGTGTCTTAATTTGGGTTGCTCCAGAAGCAGACAATGGAACAAAGATTCAAGTGGTGCAGTAGTTTACTTGAGAGGTGATGCCAAGAAATACCAGAAAGGATGGAGAAATTAGGCAAGGAGGGGAAGATAGCCAATAAAGGGCTTTCTATCAAGCCAGTTAACCACTGCCAGTAACTGGAGCTCAGTTCCACTGGGAAACTCTGGGATCTAGTGTATCACATGCCAGGGAACCACTGAAAGACAAGGCACAAAGAAACTGGGATACTAATCCACCAATTCCTTTATTGACACTGGTTGAGAGCTGTTTTCTTGAGGCTCTGGCACTTCAACTTTCCCTCAAAGTGAGACAAACATGCTTCTTCTTGCATTCAGACAAAAGAGCACAGAGTTGTAGGTATCCCGGGAAGCACCTTCAGAGTGTAGAGGTGAATGCCAAAGGGATCTGGGTGGGTCTCTAATAGCAATGAAATGGCATCTGTGCCACAGACTAACCTAAAAGCCTTGAAGCTGTTCCTGGCTTTCCTTCTCTCAACTTCTATAGCCATACGATCATGAAATCCCATTAATTTTCCTCTAAAATATTTCCAATCTCCCTCACTCATACTCTTAATCTCTTCATTAGTTCATCAGAAGAGATTACCAGATCTTTGAATTATTGTAAGAGCCTGCTCAGTGATTTCTTTGACTTTTTATTGTTATCATTTCCATGACATAATTCACTTAATCTCCTACTATAACTTCCCATCTTCCATAAGACCCATGGGAGTTAGAATATTCTGAAAATAAGGACTCCGGAATCATATAGAACTAGATTTGAATCCTGTCTTTGTTCCATACTAGCTTTAGGATATTTGGCATTGTACTGAGTCTTATTTTCCTCATTTGTATATTGGGCATATTTATAATTAGCTTGAAGAACTATTTTGAATATGAGAAGTAATATGTTTAATTTGTTTTACTTTGGGGAGCTCATTAAATGACTGACTTATTACTATGGTCAGGATTAGCTCATCACACAAGGCCCTTTATAACATTGCCCCTACTTCTATACCTAGATTCTGCTCCATTTTTCTATATACTACCCTAATATTTTCTCTATAATTTGGCCATATTCTTTCTCGCAACTCTTGTTTATATTCCTGGAATGCCCTAGTAAACTCTTACTCACACTTACAGAGCCAGCTTGAATGCCATGTCTTCTGTGAAGTGTTTCCTCATTCTACTAGGCAGTTAGTCACTGCTTCTTATGCTACCACATAACTAGGTTCTAAATCTTATTTTTTATATTTAAAAACATTTTTATGCAAGTCTCCCTGACCAGAATATAAGATTCTCCAAGACAAGAAGAAAATGATGTTTAATTTTACATTCTTAGCACCAGATATAGTGCCTCCATAATAAATGTCTGTTAAATGAAGAGATGAAAAAATAGATGATAAATATATAATGACTAGATGATCAATTGACAGATAGATAGATAGATTATATTGTTCTTATTGTGGACCACATAAGTTAAGATACCATAGCTAGTATCAGTTCTAATATAGAGCTGAAATGAATACTGATTTTCTAAGGCAGGGTTTTAATGTAAAATGCAGACTTTTTAATGTAGCAGGTTATATGTGAAGTATTTTTAAAATATGAATATGATTGAGTTGGCTTAGTTTCATATGTGCAATTAGCTTCTTCTTCCAAATATGTCAAATTATTCAGTGATTGCCAAGATCACACTTAGTAACACGCCCTATAGTAAAGATTAAGAACTCTTACAACATTCATTCCACTAGAGCCAATGAGCACGGCAGTGCAAAGTTAAATTCCATGTGTACATCCAGGAAGAGAATGGCATAAGGGCAATGCTAATTACTTCACAATCCGACCAAGGATATATAAATACATCCTAGCTAAGATCTCATATATATGAAAATTTGAAAGTATTGACCTTTACTATATGAGAAAGTAGAGATAAAAGGAAACTCTGAGACTTCTAAAAACAAACAACCTATTAAAAGTGACCAGTGTATTTATATCTGGTAGGAAGATACCCCTTTTAAATAACAAAGTACAGAAAAAATTCGAAGTGTCTACAGGAAATCTCAGAGAGATGGTAGTACAAACACTCCATTTATGAAAACAAAAATCTATACCAGTCCCATAGAATAGTCTTGTTTTGACACAGCTTGGATTGTTAGATAATCTAGTATATCCATATTCCTGATGCTCAAGAACTTGCTGGTGAATTTAGAGCCCGAGGGCCAATTTCACTCATCTAAGGAATGATACAATTTTTGTTTGTGTTTTATAATGAAACAAAATTAAAATATTAACTTTTTCTCTGTCTTCAGAGTCACTTATATTAAGTATCAAGAGGCAATTTTAAAAACCATTTATTCATAATATAAAAGTATCAACACAGGAATTGCCATTTAGAGTAATAATGGAGACTGTTTTCACACAATGAAAGCGATTGTAGTATTCTTTCCTTAGCTGCTTGATGTTTCTATCAGTTCACACTGTCAGCAAAGTTAATGCTAGATGTGGAACCTTACCCCTGCTTTTTAAACCAAGTTCATAAAGAGACAAATGACTGCGAAGGAAAAATCAGCCCTTGCTCAGAAAGTATGGAGCTATGACTTCTCCAATGAGAAAAAAATAATTCTTAAAGGCAATTTGATCATTTAAAATGCTCCTCATAATACAATCCAACTTTTCTCTGATCTAATATAAACACTTAAAAAATATAGCAAATTGACCACTAATAATTTAAGTCCTAAAATCACCACACACTAAATCCAAAAAAAATTGTACTTTTCACACCTAAGGGTAGGTCAAAGATGGTGGGGAAAAAACAATGATTTTTGTCTAAGTCCTTCTTCCTTTGTGATTATGGTTGATTTAAACAGCTTTTTCCTCTATTTTAAAGTACAGTATAATAACAATATGCTCTCTCACTGCATCTTACACACCTACCTAGTAATCCAATTTTTAAAGGAGTTACTGGCAATAGGAGTTGTGATTTTTCAAATAACAACATCAACTTTTGCTTCAGCAAATGCGCCACAGATTTTACAGTGAATGCTCTCACCTCCAAAGCAAGAAAACTGTCATTTTTTTTTTTAAAGGGGGGCCATTTTCTTTTGAAATTTGTTTTTGAACCAGCTTTTAAAATGCTCATATTTAGCCTCATTACACTAAAGAAATTTCATTGGAGTCAAAGCCATGCTACTTGAATTTTTACCCATTTTATTCAGTAAACTTGGCTCTCAAAGGCTAATGTCTGTTTCCAAAAAACAAATACAACTTCAAAATCATGATCTTACCATCTATCTGAGATATTTTTAAAAAAAGCACCATGGAATCTTGAAGGCATTAACATGAGAGATACTCTCCAAAATGTCTTTTTTTTTTTTTTAACATCTTTACTGGAGTATAATTACTTTACATTGTTGTGTTAGTTGCTGCTGCATAACAAAGTAAATCAGCTATACGTATACAGATATCCCCATATCCCCTCCCTCTTGCGTCTCCCTCTCACCCTCCCTGTCCCTCCCCCCTAGGTGGTCACAAAGCACGAGCTGATCTCCCTGTGCTATGCGGCTGCTTCCCATTAGCTATCTTTTATATTTGGTAGTGTATATAGGTCCATGCCACTCTCTCACTTCGTCCCTGCTTACCCTTCCCCCTCCCCATGTCCTAAATTCCATTCTCTACGTCTGCATCTTTAATCCTGCTCTACGCCTAGGTTCTTCAAAACTTTTTTTTTTTTTTAGATTCCATATATATGTGCTAGCATATAGCATTTGTTTTTCTCTTTCTGACTTAACTTTACTCTGTATGACAGGCTCTAGGTCCATCCACCTCACTACAAATAACTCAATTTCGATTCTTTTTATGGCTAATATTCCATTGTATATATGTGCCACATCTTCTTTATACATTCATCTGTCAATGGACACTTAGGTTGCTTCCATGTCCTGGCTATTGTAAATAGTTCTGCAATGAACATTGTGGTACATGTATCTTTTTGAATTATGGTTTTTTCAGGGTATATGCCCAGTAGTGGAATTGCTGGGTTGTATGGTAGTTCTATTTTTAGTTTTTTAAGCACGCTCCATACTGTTCTCCATAGAGGGTGTATCAATTTACATTCCTCCCAACACTGCAGGAGGGTTGCCTTTTCTCAACACCCTCTCCGGCATTTATTGCTTGTAGATTTTTTTGATCATGGCCATTCTGACTGGTGTGAGGTGATATCTCATTGTAGTTTTGATTTGCATTTCTCTAATGATTAGTGATGCTGAGCATTCTTTCATGTGTTTGTTGGCAGTCTGTATATCTTTTTTGGAGAAATGTCTATTTAGGTCTTCTACCCATTTTTGGATTGGGTTGTTTGTTTTTTTCATATTGAGCTGCATGAGCTGCTTGTATATTTTGGAGATTAACCCTTTGTCGGCTGCTTCACTTGCAAATATTTTCTCCCATTCTGAGGGTTGTCTTTTCATCTTGTTCATGGTTTCCTTTGTTGTGCAAAAGCTTTTAAGTTTCCTTAGGTCCCATTTGTTTATTTTTGTTTTTATTTCCATTTCACTAGGAGCTGGGTCTAAAAGGATCTTGCTGTGATTTATGTCATAGAGTGTTCTGCCTACGTTTTCCTCTAAGAGTTTTACAGTGTCTCGCCTTACATTTAGGTCTTTAATCCATTTTGAGTTTATTTTTGTGTATGGATTTAGGGAGTGTTTTAATTTCATTCTTTTACATGTAGCTGTCCAGTTTTTCCAGCACCACTTATTGAAGATACTGACTTTTCTCCATTGTATATTCTTGCCTACTTTATCAAAGATAAGGTGACCATATGTACATGGGTATATCTCTGGGCTTTCTATCCTGTTCCATTGATCTACATTTGTTTTAGTGTCAGTACCCTACTGTCTTGATTACTGTAGCTTTGTAGTATAGTCTGAAGTTAGGGAGCCTGGTTCCTCCAGCTCCGGTTTTCTTTCTCAAGATTGCTTTGGCTATTCGGAGCCTTGTGTGTTCCATACAAATTGTGATTTTTTTTTTTGTTCTAGTTCTGTGAAAAATGCCATTGGTAGTTTGATAGGGATTGCATTGATCTGCAGATTGCTTTGAGTAGTATAGTCTTTTTTTACAATGTTAATTTTTCCAATCTAAGAACATGGTATATCTCTTGATCTGTTTGTATCATCTTTAATTTCTTTCATCAGTGTCATAGTTATCTGCATACAGGTCTTTTGTCTCCTTAGATAGGTTTATTCCTAGGTATTTTATTCTTTTTGTTGCAAGGGTAAATGGGAGTGTTTCCTTAATTTCTCTTTCAGATTTCTTGTCGTTAGTGTATATGAATGCAAGAGATTTTTGTGCATTAATTTTGTATCGTGCTACTTTACCAGATTCATTGATTAGCTCTAGTAGTTTTCTGGTAGCATCTTTAGGATTCTCTATGTAGAGTATCAAGACATCTGCAAACAGTGACAGTTTTACTTCATCTTTTCTGATTTGGATTCCTTTTAATTCTTTTTCTTCTCTGATTGTTGTGGCTAAAACTTCTAAAATGATGTTGAATAATAGTGGTGAGAGTTTGCAACCTTGTCTTGTTCCTGATCTTAGTGGAAATGGTTTCAATTTTTCACCATTGAGAATGAGGTTGGCTGTGTGGTTGTCATATATGGCCTTTAATATGTTGAGGTAAGTTCCCTCTATGCATACTTTCTGGAGAGTTTTTATCATAAATGGGTGTTGGATTTTGTCAAAATCATTTTCTGTGTCTATTGAGATGATCATATGGTTTTCATCCTTCAGTTTGTTAATATGGTGTATCACACTGAGTGCTTTGTGTATACTGAAGAATCCTTGCATTCCTGGGATAAACCCCACTTGACCATGGTATGTGATCCTTTAATGTGCAGTTGGATTCTGTTTGCTAGTATTTTGTTGAGGATTTTTGCATCTATATTCATCAGTGATATTGGCTTGCAGTTTTCTTTTTTTGTGACATCTTTGGTTTCGGTATCACAGTGATGGTGGCCTCATAGAATGAGTTTGGGAGTGTTCCTCCCTCTGATATATTTTGGAAGAGTTTGAGAAGGGTAAGTGTTAGCCCTTCTCTAAATGTTTGATAGAATTCCCCTGTGAAGCCATCTGGTCCTGGGCTTTTGTTTGTTGGAAGATTTTTAATCACAGTTTCAATTTTAGTGCTTGTTATCGGTCTGTTATATTTTCTATTTCTTCCTGGTTCAGTCTCAGAAGTTGTGCTTTTCTAAGAATTTGTCCATTTCTTCCAGATTGTCCATTTTATTGGCATATAGCTGCTTGTAGTAATCCCTCAGGATCCTTTGTATTTCTTCAGTGTCAGTTGTTACTTCTCCTTTTTCATTTCCAAATTTGTTGATTTGAGTTTTCTCCCTTTTTTTCTTGATGAATCTGGCTAATGGTTTATCAGTTTTGTTTACCTTCTCAAAGAACCAGCTTTTAGTTTTACTGATCTTTGCTACTGTTTCCTTCATTTCTTTTTCATTTATTTCTGATCTGATCTTTATGATTTCTTTCCTTCTGCTAACTTTGGGGGTTTTTGTTGTTGTTTTTCTTTCTCTAATTGCTTTAGGTGTAAGGTTAGGTTGTTTATTTGAGATGTTTCTTGTTTCTTGAGGTAGGATTGTATTGCTATAAACTTCCCTCTTAGAACTGCTTTTGCTGCATCCCACAGGTTTTGGGGCGTTGTGTTTTCATTGTCCTTTGTTTCTAGGTATTTTTTTATTTTCTCTTTCATTTCTTCAGTGACCTCTTGGTTATTAAATAGTGTATTGTTTAGTCTTCATGTGTTTGTATTTTTAACAGATATTTTCCTGTAATTGATATCTAGTTTCATAGCATTGTGGTCAGAAAAGACACTTGATACGATTTCAATTTTATTAAATTTCCCAAGGCTTGATTTGTGACCCAAGATATGATATCTCCTGGAGAATGTTCCATGAGCACTTGAGAAGAAAGTGTATTCTGTTGTTTTTGGATCGAATGTTCTATAAATATCAATCAAGTCCATCTTGTTCAATGTGTCATTTAAAGCTGTGTTTCCTTATTTATTTTTATTTTGGATGATCTATCCACTGGTGAAACTGGGGTGTTAAAAGTCCCCTACTATGATTGTGTTACTGTCAATTTCCCCTTTTATGGCTGTTAGCATTTGCCTTATGTAATGAGGTGCTCCTATGTTGGGTGCATATATATTTACCATTGTTATTTCTTCTTCTTGGATTAATCCCTTGATCATTATGTAGTGTCCTTCTTTGTCACTTGTAATTGTCTTTATTTTAAAGTCTATTTTGTCTGATATGAGAATTGCTACTCCAGCTTTCTCTTGATTTCCATTATGGAATATCTTTTTGCATCCCCTCTCTTTCAGTCTGTATGTGTCCCTAGGTCTGAAGTGGGTCTCTTGCAGACAGCATATATACGGGTCTTGTTTTTGTATCCATTCAGTCAATCTATATCTTTTGGTTGGAGCATTTAATCCATTTACATTTAAGGTAATTATCAATATGTATGTTCCTATTACCATTTTCTAATTGTCTTTGGTTTGTTATTGTAGGTCTTTTCCTTCTCTTGTGTTTCCTGCCAAGAGAAGTTCCTCTAGCATTTGTTGTAAAGCTGGTTTGGTGGGTCTGAATTCTCTTAGCTTTTGGTTATCTGTAAAGGTTCTAATTTCTCCTTCGAATCTGAATGAGATCCTTGCTGGGTAAAGCAATCTTCGTTATAGGTTTTTCCCTTTCATCACTTTAAATATGTCCTGTCACACCCTTCTGGCTTTCACAGTTTCTGCTGAATGTTCAGCTGCTAACCTTATGGGGATACACTTGTATGTTATTTATTGTTTTTCCTTTGCTGCTTTTAATATTTTTTCTTTGTATTTAATTTTTGATAGTTTGATTAATATATATCTTGGCATGTTTCTCCTTGGATTTATCCTTCCTGTGACTCTCTGCACTTCCTTGACTTGACTATTTCCTTTCCCATATTTGGGGAGCTTTCAACTATAATCTCTTCAAATATTTTCTCTGTCCCTCTCTTTTTCTCTTCTTCTGGGACTCCTATAATTCAAATCTTGGTGTGTTTAATGTTGTCTGAGCCTCTCCTCAATTCTTTTCATTCTTTTTTCTTTATTCTGCTCTGCAGTGGTTATTTCCACTGTTTTATCTTCCAGGTACCTTATCCGTTCTTCTGCCTCAGTTATTCCACTATTGATTCCTTCTAGAGAATTTTTAATTTCATTTATTGTGTCGTTCATCATTGTTTGTTTGCTCTTTAGTTCTTCTAGGTCCTTGTTAAACGTTTCTTGTATTTTCTCCATTCTGTTTACAAATTTTTTGGATCATCTTTACTATCATTACTCTGAATTCTTTTTCAGAGAAGAATGCCTATTTCATCTTCATTTGTTTGGTCTGGTAGGTTTTTACCTTGCTCCTTCACCTGCTGCATATTTCTGTGTCTTCTCATTTTACTTAACTTACTTTGTTTGGGGTCTCCTTTTCACAGGCTGCAGGTTTGTAGTTCCTGTTGTCTTTGGTGTCTGCTCCCAGTGGGTAATATTGCTTCAGTGGGTTGTGTAGGTTTCCTTGTGGAGGGGACTGGTGCCTGTGTTATGGTGGATGAGGATGGATCTTTTTTTTCTGGTGGGCAGGACTGCGTCTGGTGTTTTGTTTTGCGGTGTCTGTGAACCTAGTTAGATTTTAGGCAGCCTCTCTGCTAATGGGTGGGGTTGTGTTCCTGTCTTGCTAGTTGTTTGGCATGGGGTGTCCAGTACTGGAGCTTGCTGGTCCTTGAGTGGAGTTGGGTCTTAGTGTTGAGATGAAGATCTCAGGGAGAGCTTTCGCCAGTTGATATTACATCGGGCCAGGAGGTCTCTGGTGGTCCAATGTCCTGAACTCGGCTCTCCCACCTCAGAGGCTCAGGCCTGACACCCGGCCAGAGCACCAAGACCCTGTCAGCCATATTGTCAATTGAAGGAGGTGTGAGCTCCTCTTATGATGTTATCAGGAGCTTCCATTTTGAAAGTCTTGTAATTTCTACATAATAATGAAGATCCACTCAAAGAAATAACATACATTAGTTGTGCCACCTGCATCTTTTCACTGAACTGTAGCCGAGTCTGCAAGAAAAGCTCTGATAATATTCTGGACCCAGCCTTTGTTCTAGGAGTATTCAAGGATCTCTCAGCCTGCGGGTGCAGCACCTGGGAAGAGGGACACAGATGCTGACCAGGACGCGGCATGGAGCCTGGAGCCAGGCAGGGAATGCACTCAAGACCTGAGCCCCCGGGACTGACCTAGGGGCTGGGCCTCCAAAATGTCTTGAACAGTGAGAATATCATTGAAATAGTTCCCTTCATTCCAAAATAACTGCTCTTGAGGTCAGTGTTTATTAGAAAATCTTAAATATGTTACACTTGAAAAATAGTCACATTATGTAATAGTCACGAGCTATTACATATTTTAGAACGGACTCAGGAGAATATAATGTCTGTTCCTTCTTTCATTTATTCTGAGCATTTTAAAATCCAAATTTCTTACTATGGTCTAGAAGATCTGGCCTCAGTTTTCTTCTCTAAGCTCTGCTCACTTCTTCTATTCCAGATACACTGGCCACTTTCAAAACTACATCAAACACATTTCTTTCTCTGACCTCTGCTTGCTGTTTCCTCAAAATGGAATGTTCTATCAACAGATGTTCTCAAAGTTTGATTTCTAACTATACTCAGATCACTAGTTAACTGTCAACAAATTAGAGAGGCCTCCATGATCACCCTACCTAAATACCTCCACCCCTTTATCTATCTTTATTTTCTTCTTACTACCACATGATATTACACTGTCTTATTTGTTTATTGTTTGGCTCCTATACGGGAATGCAAGTTACATGAGGTCAAGCGATTTATATATTTTGTTCACCACTGAATTCACCATGGTTAAAACAGCACATGACATACGGTAAATGCTCAAGAAATAATTGTCAAATACTGAGTGATGAAATGAATAATGTATTTAACCAGTGTCTACCCACCCTGTCTTAAATGGGGAAAAGGGAAGGAAGAAGAACACTCTTTCCTCAAGGAGATCACAGTCTATTAGAAGAGACAGACATGTAAATAAATAGTCACAACACGTAGTTTTAAGGGTAGTAAGAGTAATATACAGTGTGTGGCACAAAATAAGAAAGAAATAACTCTAAATAGTCAATGTAATTTCCATGGAGAAAGATAATTTTGAGATAAGTCAAGAATCAAGTGGATTTTAACAGACAAAATGAAAAAAAAAATTCCAGAAAGAGCAAACAGGTCAATTCACTTTAACAAATTTACAGAGTGCTTATCAGACATCAGGTACTGTACTCTGCTAAATACTAATAAGATATAATAAGTACTGCTAATCATCCTATGATACATTGCAATGGTAAATAATTTCATAAATGTAAGAAGTATTTTGAGAGCAATATGCATGGGTGAACTCAAAGAGGAGAACCTTCTCAGCCATTTAGATTTTTCAAAGATTCCACACTCCCTATCCTTCCACAGGTATCCTTTTCCAAACTCCTCTTTTTAATTGGTCTGTCCTCACTGGGCTTCTGCCCCTTGCAAGAAAACAAGCTTAAATAAAAACACTTCTGAAATGAGGATTATATTACATTGAAATCCTCACTATGAATTCAAATGAAAAAAGAATGTTTAAATTAACAATATTCCTGGTTGTAATGTTCAGGAATAGGGATGCTAGTCCATTTCAAGATAATAACCTGTTCTGGATTATGTGACAGTAGATCAAAATATTATTAGTTATACCAGTGTATGATGGATCCTCATTTCCACTTTTAAACTGTCTATTCTACGTGTAAGTTCTCTTTGCTTTCTTTTTTACTTTTACGATCAAAAATAAATATTGAATTGTTCTGATCGTAAATGGACCATACATGGTACCATATAAGCAGCTACACTTCCCCCACAAACGATGCTGAACAAGGAAAGTCCAGAATCTAGACAGTATTGACTGTCACTAGCATTTGCCCAGGACTAATCTTTCACTGGCTCTAAGCCTGTCATTTTCCCATGGCAACTCTTTGCTCTTTGGCCTCTGTTGAAGATACTGGGCTCATTCTATTTACTAGTGGCTGTATTCTTTATTTTAATGTCATGTGTCACTTCTTTTTTCTGGTCTAGTCCCCACTTGAATCTCAATTCTGCCATTTCCATAGTTTTTATGTGACGTGTAACTTGGGGCAAAAGACCATCATCTGGCAAATCTGGTACTGCGGCCCTTTCTCAAACTGAACTACCACCAGCTGCCCCCACCACTAGGAGCATGGATTTGGTAATTCCTGAGTGAATAAACTATGCAAAAATTGTCTACTGACAGAACAGACAAATTATGGTATATCTGTAAAATAGAATACTACTTGGAAATAAAAATGAATAAATTATTAATGTGTTACAACAGATAAATATCAAAAACAGTTTGTTATACTAAAGAAACCAATACAAATGATTCCATTTATATAAAAATCTAGATCAGGTAAAACAAATCTATGGTCATAGAAATCAAGATGCCTTTGGTACTGAGGGAGAAGGAGGGACAGGAATTGACTAAATATGGCATGAGGGAACATTGTGAAACGAAGAAATGTTCTATATCTTGATAGGGGTGTGGGTTAACCATGAATATATATTTGTCAAAATTCATAAAATAGTGCATGTAAAACCTGTGCATTTTGTTGAATTTAAGTTATATCTCAATAATGCAAGAGCATATTGTAACAAGAAATCCATGTGAATAAGTTTTGCTGTTTTATTGTTTTTAAAACAATATGTCTAGCCTGTTTGCCAAAATAGGAAAGTGCTACTCATTCCTACTTGCAACAAGATATCTTACCAGATGTATAGTAGGACGTACATTTTTTATATTATTTTTTTGCAGTAATACATACCTTAGGGTATATATTTTTTAAAAGTCTCTATTCTTAACTTTATATTACTGTGTATTCATATTAAATCATCAGTTCTGTACTTATTAAACAATGGTTTATCCACTCATAAAGCATAACATATCCTGCTTGATATTTCATTGGAAACTTCTTTAAAGGCTTTTTTAAAGAGGAGGAAGAATTCCATCTTAGAAATTTTCATACTGAGAGATTTATTAAGACAGATCAGACTACAAAATAATGTTGTAATTTAGAATACTGAGACTTTTTAAACCAGTCACTTCAAAGTAGATCCTTTTCTTGCTTCAAAGCAGTGTTAATAAGGGATGTATCAAAGCAGGTTGGGAGCAGTAATAGGCATGTTTTCAAATGGCATCTTTAATTCCCGCATATGACTGACTTTAGCCATTGGAAAATTATCATAGTACTAATCTATAACTCAGTAGGCACTTGCATTGGAGGTCTTAATCTAGGACTTAAAAAAATGAATAATCAGTTTCCTTTCCTCTTTCCATATAGTAAATCACTAACTATATATGAATGACTGATCATGGTGAGAAATAGTCACATGATAATAATAAAAAAATTATATCATTGCAAGGAAAAAATAGATTTAAAAATTGCTTTCTTGTTCTGTAACAATTGAAAATGAGGCTATACATTCCTCTCCAGAGTATTCATGCATGACATCAGTCTTTAGGTTATTAGCAGCATATACCATGAGCCATTAAAATGGTGATACTAGGATTGTCCAAATGTCAGAATGAGATTGGCAGTATGAATTTACTGTTCTAACACTAAGTCCAGTCTGACTTTGGGGCTTTTGTAAGTTTAAGTAGAAGATGGTTTGACTGTGTTGATCCATATCTCTTTTTTGTTTTGTTTTGTTTTGTTTTGCGGTACTCGGGCCTCTCACTGTTGTGGCCTCTCCCGTTGCGGAGCACAGGCTCCGGACGCGCAGGCTCAGCGGCCATGGCTCACGGGCCTAGCCGCTCCGCGGCATGTGGGATCTTCCTGGACCGGGGCACGAACCCAAGTCCCCTGCACCGCAGGCGGACTCTCAACCACTGCGCCACCAGGGAAGCCCCGATCCATATCTCTTAATCAATGGTTCCCTTCTGGGCATTTTTGCATTTAGGAGGAAAATCTTTTAATTTGAGTTGACTTACAGAGAGGAGGCAAGTGAACGTGAGGGTTTCGGTCACTGAAGGTGCATGTTCACCCTTGCCAGTGCTAAATGACCTTGGTATACAAAGTACTACAAAAATAACCAGTCAATCTGGTTTTCCTTATTCTATAAACTATCAGAGAAATGTGTTTACCACAATTTTAGTACTCATCATGCTGTGCTATAATCACCTACCTTTTGGATTTTTCACAGTTAGACTTTTACAATTTTATACTTTCTGAGGTCAGTGTCAACCTCTCATTTTCATCCAGTACCTCCAAGTTTTCCTTTCTTGGCTTCACTTAAGGATTATACAAGAAATTGCAAAATATTCTAACTATTTTTCACTTAAATCAGCATTTATAAAATATCTTCTTTGGAGTTCCATGTGCCTGAGGTGTCTTAAGCTGCCTTGGGGGTCTGTGGAGGGGGCTGCCACAGATCAACAAAAGCCTCCTCAGTTCCTAACAACCACCATTCAACTTTTTGTCTGTATGATTTTGCCTATTCTAAGTATCTCATATAAGCAAAATCATACAATATTTGTCTTTTTTGTGACTGGCTTATTTCAGTTAGCGTAATGTCCTCAAGTATCATCCATTGTGCAGCATGTCAAAATTTCCTTCCTTTTTAAGGCTGAATAATATTCCATTGCATGTATATACCGATACTGCTTATGCATCCGTCAGTGGACACTTAGGTTGCTTCCATGTTTTAGTTTCTGTGAATAATTCTGTGATGAACATGAAAGTACAAATACCTCTTCAAGAGCCTGATCTCAATTATTTTGTATACATATCCAGAAGTGGGATTGCTGGATTGTACACTTAAACATTTATTAAGAGAGTAAGTCTCATGTTAAATGCTCTTACTAAAATAATAATAATATAGTGCTCTGAGCCTTTGCATCTATTGCTCCTTTGAAAATCTTATAAAAATTACTGAAAAAAATACAAAAAAACAAATGAAACCAAAATTCTGGAAAACAAGAGAGTGACTTTGTCCCTTAGAGTTACATCAAGAAATGGAAGCCATATGGGCTATTTTAATAGATAACATAGGTAATTTGTTATACAGGTGTTGGAAGGCAGAAAGAGCTAAAAGAATTCTGAGCTAACACAGGTATTAGTAACTGCAGGAAGCAGTTAAAATTCCTAGGGCTGAGAACATAAAAAGGAAAAAGAGGTAAAGTTATTAAGACCTAGGAGACTGGAGAAGAAACACGCCCCCCCAGCCCCTGCATGACTGTTATTTGGAGATGAGTACTGTGGAGCTAAAGCTCCACTCACTGAGGGGTACATGACTTACTGCTCACTGCTGATACTTCTGAGGGAACAGGGAATGACTGGGGCTAGGAGTGCAAAGAAACTACGAAGTTAGAGCCTATAGCTGTCCATTGTCCCTGCTGGAGGGAAACTGCTCAGAGCTGAAAACAAAAAGCAAGTTTCTCCCCTCCTTCTGCCTTCCACTCTCCTTCCTTTGCTCCCCATTTGCAGAACCTCATTAGAAGCCAGCTGACTGTAAAATGTATAAAATATTTAGTTGCAGAGTTTCATCTCCAACATAAGAAAAAAGGATTCTAAAGGGTGGGCATGCAACCCAGGGGAAATAGATAAATAATTAGCACAGTGACAAGAGTAGGGAGGGAAATTTGAGGAACTTCTGGAAAATTGTGTGGTAGCTTGATTACAAAAATGGCCCCAGTTTTTCATTCATCCTTCTATTCATACCCCTTTTAATAAGACCTTTTTACTGCTCTCATCAAGATATGAAGTCTGTATCTTTACTGTTTAATCTTGTCTGGTCTTCTGATTTACTTTGACCAAAAGAATATACTAGAAAGGGCAGAGTGCTCATTTCAAGCCTAGGTCTCAAACGGTCTTGCGTGCTTCTGCTTTCACTCTTAGAACACTGCCTCCTCCATGAGAATAATCCCAAAAAAACCTACTGAAGGATGGGCGACCACACAGAGGAGAGGTGAGTCATCCCCACTGAGGTCATGCTAGACCATCCAGCTCCTAGCTTAATTTAGAAACTTGTCTTAAACACTCGAGAAAAAAACGAAGCTATGCCCAGGAGTCAGTTTATATTTCTCTTTACTTTGGCCCCTTTGCCTGTCAGCTTCATGTTCATGGAATTCAAAAAAAAATCCTGTCTGTGAATGCCCTGCTCATCAGAATCATGCTTCTACAGAGGAATTCCATTTCAGCTGAGTGTAATTATCAACCTATGAAACAAGAACCTCAGATGACCAAATATTTCAGGAATCTCATAGCAGGGATGAAAAAGATGGCCAAACAAAAAAATTTAGCCTAGAGGAAAAATACATAATTCAGTGAATAGAACTTTAGAATATATTGTAATAAGAAGCTTTTATCTTCATAAAGAATACAAAAGTTGTAATGAAAACAAGAAGAAATAATATCTGATATTAAAAATATAGGTATTGAATAACAGATTCATTTGAAGGGTAGAAAAATAAGTTGTTAATCTAAAGATTAACCTATAATCAGGAAGAAAAACTGAAAAAATCTATTCCTAAATTATATTAAAAAAGGAATGTAAAGAAAATACAAGGGGAACAGTAGACACATGGACATCAGATTTTGAACTTCAAGTTCTACCTAATAGGAGTTCCTAAAAGAGTCACAATGGGAAGGAAGAAACAAACAAAACTTGATAGAACAATATTATCCTGAGTTTTCATTTTTAAATGGAAAGTTCTGAAATGGAAAAAGCCTACTGAAGGCCAAGAAAGATAAATAAAGAAGACTCATAGTAAGACACAACCTCATGCAATTTTAAAAGTGCAAGTATAAAGAGAATATTCTGAAAGCTTCTAAAGAGAAACAAATACATATGTGGACACAGGCACATGCATGTGCATACACATGCAAACTCATATATACACACGTACTGCCAGAAAAGTGATGAGACTTACCTTAATTTTATATCCATACTGAAGACGAGAAGATGGTGCTTTAAAAATTCTGATCAATTATTTTGAACACTCCTATATCTAGATCCACCTGTGTTGAGAAAAAGTAAAAACATTTTCTGACAAGCCTTGAGGTATTATCACCCATACACTATATTTGGAAAACAAAATCGCACAATGGCTTACTTCAACAAAAATTTTAAAAAGAAAAAGAGATGAACAATAGCAAATGTTGGCGAAGAAGTAAAGAAATTAGAATCCTCATATATTGCTGGTGGGAATGTAAAATGATGCAGCTCTTTTGGAAAAAAGTTGGGCAGTTCCTCAAAAGGTCAAACAGTTACCAAATGACCCAACGATCCCATTCCTAGGTATATACGCAAGAAAACGGAAAACATATGTTTACATAAACTTATGCAAAAATGACTCTAGCAGCATTATCATAACAGCCAAAAATTGTAAACAACTTGAATGTCCAATAACTGATGAATGCATAAATAAAATGTGGTATGTCCATACAATGGCATATTATTCAGCCATAGAAAGGAATGAAATCCTGAAACATGCTATAATACGTTGAATCTTGAAATTGTAACACTAAGTTTAAAAAGCCAAACAGGGGGACCTTCAAGATGGCAGAGAAGTAAGACATGGAGATCACCTTCCTCCCCACAAATACATCAAATAATACATCTACAAGTGGAACAGTTCCTACAGAACACCTATTGAACTCTGGCAAAAGACCTCAGACTTCCCAAAAGGCAAGAAAATCCCCAGGTACCTGGGTAGGGCAAAAGAAAAAAGAAAAAACAGAAACAAAAGAATAAGGATGGGGGGCTTCCCTGGTGGTGCAGTGGTTGAGAGTTCGCCTGCCGATGCAGGGGACGCGGGTTCGTGCCCTGGTCTGGGAGGATCCCACATGCCGCGGAGCGGCTGGGCCCGTGAGCCATGGCCGCTGAGGCTGCGCATCTGGAGCCTGTGCTCCGCAAAGGGAGAGGCCATAACAGTGAGAAGCCCGCGTACCCCAAAAAAAAAAAAAAAAAAAAAAAGAATAAGGATGGGACCTGCATCTCTGGGAGGGAGCTGTGAAGGAGGAAAAGTTTCCACACACTAGGAAGCCTCTTCACTGGCGGGGATGTGGGGTGGTTGGGGGGGAAGCTTCGGAGCCACGGAGGACAGTGCAGCAACAGGGATGCAGAGGGCAAAGTGGAGAGATTCCCGCACAGAGGATTGGTGCCGACCAGCACTCACCAGCCCGAGAGGCTCGTCTGCTCACTCACCAGGGCGGGTGGGGGCTGGGAGCTGAGGCTCAGGCTTCAGAGGTCAGATCCCAGGGAGAGGACTGGGGTTGGCTGTGTGAAGACAGCCTGAGTGGGCTAGTGCGCCACATTTAGCCGAGAGGGAGTCCAGGAAAAAATCTGGAACTGCCTAAGAGGTAAGAGACCATTGTTTCGGGGTGCACGAGGAGAGGGGATTCCTTCCCCATCTGCCTACAGGAGGCAGAGCACAGCCTAAATGAGCTCCAGAGACGGGCATGAGCCACGGCTATCAGCTCTAACACCAGAGACAGGCATGAAATGCTAACGCTGCTGCTGCTGCAGCCACAAAGAATCCTGTGTGCAAGCACAGGTCACTATCCACAGACCCCACCACCCTCACCCCAGAGCCTGTACAGCCCGCCACTGCCAGGTTCCTGTGATCCAGGGACAACTTCCCCGGGAGAACACACAGTGTGCCTCAGGCAGCTGCACCATCACACCGGCCTCTGCCATCACAGGCTTGCCCCACTTTCCAACTATAACTACCGTACCCCACCCTCCCCCTGGTCTGTGTGAGCCAGAGCCCCTTAATCAGGCGCTTCTTTAACCCCCTCCTGTCTGGATGGGGAACAGGTGCCTGAGGGCAGCCTACACTCAGAGTCAGGGCCAAAACCAAAGCTGAACCCCAGGAGCTGTGCGAACAAAGAAGAGAAAGGGAAATTTCTCTGTGCAGCCTCAGGAGCAGCGGATTAAATCCCCACAATCAACTTGAGGTAAACTGCATCTGTGGAATACCTGAATAGACAATGAACCATCCCAAAATTGAGGCGGTGGACTTTGGGAACAACTGTAGACTTGGGGTTTGCTGTCTGCGACTGATTTTCATGGTTATTTTACTTTAGTTTTTAGCGCTTGTTGTAATTGGTGTATTTCTTTATTGGCTTGGTTGCTCTCTTTTTTTTAAATTATTATTTTTTTAAGTTAAAAGTTTTTTTTTTAAATTTTTATTGTTTTTTTCTTTCTTTTTTTCTCCCTTTTCTTCTGAGCCGTATGGCTGACATGGTCTTGGTGCTCTGGGCTGGTATCAGGCCTGAACCTCTGAGGTGGCAGAGCCAAGTTCAAGACATTGGACCACCAGAGACCTCCCAACCCCACATAATATCAATCGGCGAGAGTCTCCCAGAGATGTCTCTCAACGCTAAGACCCAGCTCCACCCAACAGCCAGTAAGCTCCAGTGCTGGACGCCCCAAGCCAAACAACTAGTAAGACAGGAACACAACCCCACCCATTAGCAGAGAGGCAGCCTAAAATCATACTAAGTTCACAGACACCCCAAAACCCACTACTGGATGCGGCCCTGCCCAACAGAAAGACAAGATCTAGTCCCACCCTCCAGAACACAGGCACCAGTCCCCTCCATCAGGAAGCCTACACAAACCACTGAACCAACCTCACCCACTGGGGGCAGACACCAAAAATAACAGGAACTACAAACCTGCAGCCTGCAAAAAGAAGGCCCCAAACATAGTAAATTAAACAAAATGAGAAGACAGAGAAATACACAGAAGTTGAAGGAGGAAGGTAAAAACCCACGAGACCAGACAAATGAAGAGGAAATAGGCAGTCTACCTGAAAAAGAATTCACCATAATGATAGTAAAGATATCCCAATCTTGGAAATAGAATGGAGAAAATACAAGAAATGTTTAACAAGGACCTGCAAGACCTAAAGAGCAAATAAACAATGATGAACAACACAATAAATGAAATTAAAAATTCTCTAGAAGGAATCAATAGCAGAATAACTGAGGCAGAAGAACGGATAAGTGACCTGGAAGATAAAATACTGGAAATAACTACCACAGAGCAGAATACAGAAAAAAGAATGAAAAGAAATGATAACAGTCTCAGAGACCTCTGGGACAACATTAAATGTACCAACATTTGAATTATAGGGACCCCAGAAGAAGAAGAGAAAAAGAAAGGGTGTGAGAAAATATTTGAAGAGATTATAGTTGAAAACTTCCCTAGGATGGGAAAGGAAATAGCCACCCAAGTCCAGGAAGAGCAGAGTCACAGGAAGGATAGATCCAAGGAGAAACATGCCAAGATACATATTAATCAAACTTTCAAAAATTACATAGGAAGAAAAAATATTAAAAGCAGTAAGGGAAAAGCAACAAATAACATACAAGGGAATGCCCATAAGGTTAACAGCTGATCTTTCAGCAGAAACTCTGTAGGCCAGAAAGGTGTGGCAGGACAAATTTAAAGTGGTGAAAGGGAAAAACCTACAAGCAACATTACACTACCCAGCAAGATTCGCATTCAGATTGAATGGAGAAATTAAAACCTTTACATTCAAGCAAAAGCTAAGAGAATTCAGCACCACCAAACCAGCATTACAACAAATGCTAAAGGAACTTCTCTAGGCAGGAAACACAGAGAAGGAAAAGAGCTACAATAAAAAACCCAAAACAATTAAGGAAATGGTAATAGGAACATACATATCGAAAATTACCTAAAATGTAAATGGATTAAATGCTCCAACCAAAGGCACAGACTGACTGAATGGATACAAAAACAAGACCCATATATACGCTATCTACAAGAGACCCACTTCAGACTGAGGGACACATACAGTGAAAGTGAGGGGATGGAAAAAGATATTCCATACAAATGGAAATCAAAAGAGAGTTGGAGTAGCAATTTTCGTATCAGACAAAATAGACTTTAAAATAAAGACTATTCTAAGAGACAAAGAAGGACACTATATAATGATCATGGGATCAATCCAAGAAGAAGATATAACAGTAAATATTTATGCACCCAACATAGGAGCACCTCAATACATAAGGCAAATGCTAACAGCCATAAAAGGGGAAATCGATAGTAACACAGTCATAGTAGGGGAGTTTTAACACCCCACTTTCACCAACGGACAGATCATCCAAAATGAAAATAAATAAGGAAACACAAGCTTTAAATCACACATTAGACAAGATGGACTTAACTGATATTTATAGGACATTGCTTCCAAAAACAACAGAATACACTTTCTTCTCAAGTGCTCATGGAACATTCTCCAGGATACATCATATCTTGGGTCACAAATCAAGCCATGGTAAACTTAAGAAAATTGAAATCATATCAAGTATCTTTTCTGACCACAATGCTGAGACTAGGTATCAATTACAGGGAAAAAACTGCAAAAAAATACACACATATGAGGGCTATACAATACGCTACTAATAACCAAGAGATCAGTGAATAAATCAAAGAGGAAATCAAAAAACACCTAGAAACAAATGACAATGAAAACACGATGACCCAAAACATATGGGATGAAGCAAAAGCAGTTCTAAGATGGAAGTTTATAGTAATATAATGCTACCTCAGGAAACAGGAAAAATCTCAAATAAACAACCTAACCTTATACCTAAAGCAATTAGAGAAAGAAGGAGAAAAAGAAAAAAATAACCCCAAGGTTAGCAGAAGGAAAGAAATCATAAAGATCAGATCAGAAATAAATGAAGGAAACGATAGCAAAGACCGATAAAACTAAAACCTAGTTCTTTGAGAAGATAAACATAATATATAAACCATTACCCAGACTGATCAGGAAAAAAAGGGAGAGGTCTCAGATCAACAGAATTAGAAATGAAAAAGGAGAAGTCACAACTGACACTGCAGAAATACAAAGGATCATGAGAGACTACTCCAAGCAACTCTATGCCAATAAAATGGACAACCTGGAAGAAATGGAAAAATTCTTTGAAAAGTACAACCTCCAAAGACTGAACCAGGAAGAAACAGAAAATATAAACAGACCAATAACAAGCAATAAAATTGAAACTGTGATTAAAAATCTTCCAACAAACAAAAGCCCAGGACCAGACGGCTTCACAGGAGAATTCTATCAAACATTTAGAGAAGAGCTAACACCTATCCTTCTCAAACTCTTCCAAAATATATCAGAGGGAGGAACACTCACAAACTCATTCTACAAGGCCACCACCACCATGACACCAAAACCAGACAAAGATGTCACAAAAAAAGAAACTACAGGCCAATATCACTGATGAATATAGGCGCAAAAATCCTCAACAAAATACTAGCAAACAGAATCCAACAGCCCATTAAAAGGAACATACACCATTATCAAGTGTGGTTTATCCCAGAAATGCAAGGATTCTTCAATATATGCAAAACACTCAGTGTGATACACCATATTAACAAACTGAAGGATAAAAACCATATGGTCATCTCAATAGATGCAGAAAAAGCTTTCGACAAAATTGAACACCCATTTATGATAAAAACACTCTAGAAAGTATGCATAGAGGGAACCTACCTCAAAATAATAAATGTCATATATGACAAACCCACAGCCAACCTCGTTCTCGATGGTGAAAAACTGAAACCATTTCCGCTAAGAACAGGAAGAAGATGAGGTTGCAAACTCTCACCACTGTTATTCAAAATAGTTTTGGAAGTTTTAGCAACAGCAATCAGAGAAGAAAAAGAAATAAAAGGAATCCAAATCAGAACAGAATAAGTAAAATACTCAGTTTGCAGATGACATGATACTATACATAGAGAATCCTAAGGATGCTACCATAAAACTACTGGAGCCAATCAATGAATTTGGGAAAGTAGCAGAATACAAAATCAATGCACAGAAATCTCTTGCATTCCTATACACTATCAATGAGAAATCTGAAAGAGAAATTAAGGAAACACTCCCATTTTCCACTGCAACAAAAAGAATAAAATACCCAGGAATAAAACAATTTAAGGAGACAAAAGACTTGTATGCAGAAAACTATATGACACTGATGAAAGAAATTAAAGTTGATACAAACAAATCGAGAGATATACCATGTTCTTGGATTAGAAGTATCAACACTGTGAAAATTACTATACTACCCAAAGCAATCTACAGATTCAGTGCAATCCCTATCAAACTACCAATGGCATTTTTCACAGAACTAGAACAAAAAATTTCACAATTTGTATGGAAACACAGAAGACCCCAAATAGCCAAAGCAATCTTGAGAAAGAAAAGCAGAGCTGGAGGAATCAGGTTCCCTGACTTCAGACTATACTACAAAGCTACAGTAATCAAGACAGTAGGGTACCGGCACAAAAACAGAAATACAGATCAATGGAACAGGATAGGAAGCAAAGAGACAAAGCCACACACATATGGTCACCTTATCTTTGATAAAGGAGGCAAGAATATACAATGGAGAAAAAACAGCCCCTTCAATAAGTGGTGCTGGGAAAACTGGACAGGTACATGTAAAAGAATGAAATTAGGACACTCCCTAACACCATATACAAAAATAAACTCAAAATGGATTAAAGACCTAAATATAAGGCCAGACACTATAAAACTCTTAGAGGAAAACATAGGCAGAACACTCTATGACATAAATCATAGCAAGATCCTTTTTGGCCCACCTCCTAGAGCAATGGAAATAAAAACAAGAATAAACAAATGAGACCTAATGAAACTTAAAAGCTTTTGCACAGCAAAGGATACCATAAACAAGATGAAAAGACAACCCTCAGAATGGGAGAAAATATTTGCAAATGAAGCAACTGACCATGGATTAATCTCCAAAACATACAAGTGTCTCATGCAGCTCAAAATCAAAAAAAAAAAAAAAAAAAAGAACCCAATCCAAAAATGGGCAGAAGACCTAAATAGACATTTCTCCAAAGAAGATATATAGATTGCCAATAAACATATGAAAGGATGCTCAACATGACTAATCATTAGAGAAATGCAAATCAAAATTACAATGAGGTATCACCTCACACTGGTCAGAATGGGCATCATCAGAAAATCTACAAACAATAAATGTTGGAGAGGGTGTGGAGAAAAGGGAACCCTCTTGCACTGTTGGTGGGAATGTCAATTGACACAGCCACTATTGATAACAGTATGGAGGTTCCCTAAAAAACTAAAAACAGAATTACCATATGACCCAGCAACGCCACTCCTGGGCATATACCTCGAGAAAACCATAATTCAAAAAGAGTCATATACCACAATGTTCATTGCAGTACTCTTCACAATAGCCAGGACGTGGAAGCAACCTAAGTGTCCATCAACAGATGAATGGATAAAGAAGATGTGGCACATATATACAGTGGAATATTACTCAGCCATAAAAAGCAACGAAATTGAGTTATTTGTAGTGAGGTGGATGGATCTAGAGTCTGTCATACAGAGTGAAGTAGGTCAGAAATAGAGGAACAAATACTGTAATGCTAACATACATATGGAATCTTAAATTAAAAAAAATCGTTCTGATGAACCTAGAGGCAGGACAGGAATAAAGACACAGACGTAGAGAATGGACTTGATGACAAGGGGAGGGAGAAGGGTAAGCTGGACGAAGTGAGAGAGTGGCATGGACATATATACACTACCAAGCGTAAAACAGATAGCTAGTGGGAAGTAGCCGCATAGTACAGGGAGATCAGCTCCATGCTTTGTGTCCACCTAGAGGGGTGGGATAGGGAGGGTGGGAGGGAGGCCCTAGAGGGAGGGTATATGGGGATATATGTATACATATAGCTGATTCACTTTGTTATACAGCAGAAAGTAACACAACAATGTAAAGCAACTTTACTCCAATAAAGACGTTAAAATTAATTAATTAATTAACTCTGAAAAATAAAAAATAAAAAGCCAAACAAAACAAGCCACCTATGTGTATGATTCCATGTCTTTGAAATGTCGAGAACAGAAAATCTATAGAGATATTAAGTAGATTAGAGGTTTCCAGGGGCTGTGTGGATGTACAAATAGGAAGTAACTGCTAATCGACAAGGAGTTTCTTTTGAGGGTAAAATACTCTGGAATTAAATATAGAAAGCCCCCTACATACGAACAGGTTCTATCTGAGAGCATGTTCATAAGTCCAACAAGTCAGCCTAGGTACCCTACTAACACAATCAGCTATATACTACTATACTGTAATAGGTTCATAATACTTTTCACACAAATAGTCCATAAAAAATAAACAAACAAAATCTAAAGAAAACGTTTTTAATCTTACAGTACAGTAGCTTGAAACGTTCAGTAGTACAGTACAACAGCTGGCATACAGGGTCTGGCATCGAGTGAACAGGCAAGAAGAGTTACTGAGCAGAGGAGGGAGAGGAGGTGGGAGATGGTAGAGCTGAAGGATTGTTAGCAATAGGAGACAGAGGGCAAGCTGCAATTTCACTCACACCTGACGGTGATGGCACAGGTTCTGGTTCATCGCTGGATTGAATTCTATCTACCCTCTTGAAGAAACGATCCAGTGATGTCTGGGTAGTAGCTCTTTTTTTTTTTTTTTTTCTCATCATAGATGACATGGTAGCACTGGATTGCATTCTGAATGGCCGCTTCAACCTTCGTGTACAGTTCTACATTTGGGTCCTGTGCCTCAAAAACTAACAGTGCCTCCTCAAATAAAGAAAATCCCCTTGACATTTCCTGAGTCGTGTATCTCTTCTTAGCAATACCAGCTACATCACTGCTGCTTTTATGCTTGCTTCCAGACAGGCTGGGCTTGAAATAAAGATACCGTACTACTGTACTCTACACAGTACTGTACAGTAAAGTACACAAAGGCACAACCACTTGTAGAGGATGCATGCACGTGACAACGTACTCCAGACACATGAACTAACTTACACGATTGGACTTGTGAATACACGTTTGCATATTTGAAAGTTCTCAACTTGGAGGTTCATGTTTAGGGGACTTACTGCAGTTGTGATAGTCACACAACCTTGGGAATATACTAAGAATCACTGATTGTACACTTTTAAAAGATGGCATTGTGGTATGTCAACTATATATCAATAAAAAATTGAAAAGAGAAAAATGATAATGGCAGCTGAATATCAACCAGACAGAGAATAAGTCTTGAAAGGTATGAAAAAATGCTGTAGTAAGCACTTCAAACTTGAAAGATTCATATTTAAGGTGAAAACTTTGTCCCCATACCTTTTAATTATAAAATATTCAAATCTACAGAACAATTAAAAAAATAGTTTAAAAAGGAACACCATATGCCCTTCACTCAGATTTAACAATTAACCTATTTTATTTAGGCTGAACCATTTGGAAGTGAGTTCCAGATAGATAATTTCATTGCCAAATGATTCTTCAAGTATCAGCTTATAAGTACATTCTCTTACATAACACATGTCATTTTCATACCTAAAAAAGCAGCAATAACTCCATAATATCTAATATCAATTCCGTATTCTAACTTCCCAGATTGTCCTCAAAATGTCTTTTATAAATGTTTTGTTTGGGATTTTGTTTTTTGGCCCATAAACAACAGATATTTATTTCTCACAGTTTTTGAAGCTAGAATTCTAAGATCAGGGTAGCAACATGGTCGAGTCCTGGTGAGAACCTTCTTCTGGGTTGCAAATGCCAACTTCTCCTTGCATCCTCACATGGCAAAGGACAGGGAAAGCTAAATGTTTTGGCTTTTAAATCCAGAATCCAAATCAAGATTCACATAATGACTACCTTCAATCATTTTTTTTTAGTTCCATTTAATTTAGAATATGTTTAGTGATATTGACTTTAAAGAATCCAAGCTAGTTTTCTTGTGGAATATTATGCATTTTGAATTTGGCTTATTGTTTCCTCTCAATACATTCCTCTCTCCTGAATTTTCTGTAAACTGAAAGTTAGATCTAAATATATAATTAGATTCATATTAACCATTTCTGGCTAGAATACTTTCTAGTTATACTGTGTATTTCAAATGTGCCATATAAAGTTGTACCACAACAAGTGATGACAAAACTTTTTATTTGGTGAAGCTGTTAAGCACCAGATCTCTATTGCAAAAGGGTACATGTTAGCATTTATAATCAGTGCATGACCTGTGGGTTGATACTCTGGCATAGGGTAAATATATTATTTCTCAATTCAAGATGATACAAAGAAATGAAAAGATATTCTTTCATCGGAAGAAATAATATTGTTAAAATGTCCTTACTACCCAAAGAAATCTACAGATTTAATACAATCCTTATCAAAGTACCCAAGACATTTTTCACAGAACTAGGACAAATAATCCTAATATTTATATGGAACCAAAAAAGACCCCAAATTGCCAAAGCATTCTTGAAAAAAAAAGAACAAAGCTGGGGCTTCCCTGGTAGCGCAGTGGTTGAGAGTCCTCCTGCCGATGCAGGGGACACGGGTTCGTGGTCTGGTCTGGGAAGATCCCACATGCCACAGAGTGGCTGGGCCTGTGAGCCATGGCCGCTGAGCCTGCGCATCCGGAGCCTGTGCTCCGCAATGGGAGAGGCCACAACAGTGAGAGGCCCGCGTACCGCAAAAAAAAAGAAAAAAGAACAAAGCTGGAGGTATCATGCTCCCTGACTTCAGATGATATTACAAAGCTACAGTAATCAAAACAACATGGTACTAACACAAAAATAGACACATAGATCAATGGAACAGAATAGAGAGCTCATAAATAAACCCACACACCTATAGTCAATTAATCTACAACAAAGGCAAGAACATAGAGCAGAGAAAAGACAGTCTCTCAATAAGAAGTGTTGGAAAAACTGGACAGCTACATTTAAAAGAATGAGATTAGGATATTTACACACAATATACACAAAAATAAACTGAAAATGAATGAAATATCTAAATTGAAGACCTGAAGCCATAACTCCTAGAACAGAGAACATAGACATTAACACTCTGACATAAATTATAGCAAAATTTCTTGGATTTGTCTCCTAAAACAAAAGAAATAAAAGTAAAAATAAACAAATGAGACCTAATTAAATGTAAAATATTTTGCACAGCAAAGAAAACAATTGACAAAATGAAAAGACAGCCTACTGAATGGGAGAAAATATTTGCAAATGATATGACTGATAAGTGGTTAATATCCAAACTATATAAACAGCTCATACAACTGAATATCAAAAAAACAAAGAACCTGATTTAAAAAATGGGCCAAAGACCTGAACAGACGTTTTTCTAAAGAAGACATACAGATGGCTAAGAGGTACATAGAAAGATACTCAACATCACTAATGATTAGAGAAATGAAAATCAAAACAACAATGAGATATCATCTCACACCTGTCAGAATGACTAACATCAAAAAGTCTACAAATAGGGACTCCCCAGTGGCCCAATGGTTAAGACTCCACACTTCCACTGCAGGGGGCATAAATTAAATCTCTGGTCAGGGAACTAATATCCCACATGCCGCACCATGCGGCAAAAAAAAAAAAAAAAAAAAAGGTCTACAAATAAAAAATGTTGGAGAGGATGTGGAGAAAAGGGAATCCTTGTACACTGTTGGTGGGAAGGTAAATTGGTGCAGCCACTATGGAAAACAGTACAGAGGTTCCTCAAAAAAATAAAGAGAGAACTATCATATGATCCAGCAATTCCACTCCTGGATTTATATCCGAAAAAATCGAAAATACTAACTGGAAAATATACATGCACACCAATGTTCACAGCAGCATTATTTACAATAGCCAAGATATGGAAGCAACCGAAGTGTCCAGGATCCATTCAACAAATGCACTACCGATTTTGTCAAATAATAACATTATGTTTCAGGTCTTCATATCTTTTAACATTCTCTTTCTTTTGCCTCTGAAATCCTCACCCACTTCTCCATCTGCTGAACTCCAACTCAGTTTTTCAAGACTTAGCACAAATGGTATCTCTTTGGAAAATGATGTACTCCCACATGGAATTTTCAGTCACAAGTAAGTTGCTCCTTATCATACTGCTTTGTTTAAACTCTCTTGGAGAGTTTATAACATTAGATTGTAATGTTTGCCTCCTGCTCTTTCTGTCCAAATTGAATGTAAGGTTCTCGAGAGATTGAGCTACTCATCCCTGTGTTCCAGGGTACCTCTATCTGGCAAAAAATAGACATTACATAAACAAAAAAATTTTTAATAAATGCCAAGTTAATAAAGCAATTATCTGTAGGTCTTCAAAGTGTCTAAGAGGAAAACCACTTGCTCAACTTCAGAAACACATGTGGCCACATATCACTAATCTTCACAATTTGTACAACTACTCTGTAAAGTATTCATAGCCAGAGGGTCCTCAGATTACACAATGGTGTGGAGGTATAATCTGCCAAACAGAGAGCATAACTGAGAAGTATCAAACACAAGGAATGTAAGACCAAGATATATGGTTAATGAGAGGAAACAGTATAAAGTAGGAAAGGCAAATGAGGCCAGGAAATGTGGCGTGAAGGAGAAAGAACAAGAAAGACAGAATGAATGGCAGTGGAAAAGATAGCAAGTAGAGGGATTAAAAAAGTCTGAGCCATTTGGTAATTTTTTTCAAAATACAAATAAAAAGTAACAGTAAAAATAACATGGAATAACTACAGCTAATCGTACCATGGTCATACTACTGAGAAACAAAGATAGAACATCATAAAAGCATCTCAAGAAAAGTAATACACTATATACAGGACAGTATTTATGTGAGTTATGACTAACTTGTCATCAGACACAATGGATGTCAGAAAGCAATGGAATAGCAATTTTAAAGTGCTAGAAGACAAATATGTCCACCAAAAATTCTACAACCAGAAAATTTTTTTATCAGAGATAAAGGCAAAATGATGATACTCAGATGAATCAAATTTAAGAGATTTGGTTTTTAATTAGCACACCCACACAAAAAGAAATACTAAAGGAATTTCTCTAGACTGAAAGAAAAATGATACAAACAACAGGCCTTAGACTGTTCTGGAAGACTGAAGAGTCTGGGGAATGGTATATATATATATATATATATATATATATATATAAAACAAACAAATATGTTAATTATACTATATAAATATATTAAAATTACGTACATTATATTTATTTATGGTATGTGACCATTTTTCTTGATTTTTTAAAGGATATTTGTCTGCTGAAAGAGGATACTATTTTGTGGAGCTAATAAAATATGTAGACATTAAATGTATGCTAATTGTGGCACAAAGGATAGGAAGGAGGTAAATGGAATCAACAACACAGAAAAGAGGGAAATGAAAAATGTATGCTTTCCTGTGTACGGCAGCAGAACCAATCTATTGTAAAGAAACGAGAGACTCACACTTCTTAAAATGCTAGGATAGAGCTAGCGATGGTTTTCCATGTTCTTGCCACTGGGAACGCCATGTGCTTCTTTGGCTGAGAGCTGGCAGACAGAGCCATGTTAGCGTAGTAATATGGCCTCTACATGAATAGTCAGAAGTAGCATATGGGCTAATGGAGTCAGAGAGGCCTGTGTTAGAGACCGAACTCTGCTCAATGTCCCCTTGAATAAGCACTTAACTGCTGCCATTTGTGAAAAATGGGAAGAAATCTGCCTAACTTGAATGTTTTCTATGAGGATTAGTAATAATATCCAGAGGTGCCTAGCATAGTGCATGGACTATATAGTGTTATTTGGAATGTACATAATAAATACTAAAAGGAAAAATGATGTCAAAGAAGGATGTCTTCTGTGCCTTTTAGTGAAGTCATATCTAAAATGATTTAAAATAAAATATAAGCATCAACTTATATTTCTTTTCCTTTGATGACTTAGCATCAGCCCAATCAGATGACTTTACAACAGCTCTGGTTATAGAATAGCCTGTATCAGAGCCAGCAGGAGCCAGACCCAGTCGCAGATGTTTCCTGCTGAAGAACAATCCTAAAGGGCTATAGAGGGCAAGGGCTGCCAAGTCCTCTGGTCACTCAAACAGGGAAAAGGAAAAAAGAGAGCTTGGCAATTGAAGGACCCAGGTGCCACTTTGTGTGTGAGTTGTCTGGGGTGCCTAGTTGCCACCTGGGTCCTCAGACTTCCATGTACTCACCCTGTGGCTTGCGAAGCCACATTTCCAGAGCACAAGCTGATGAAAGAGGAACGCTGCAGGAGACCATGTGCCTTGGAATAATCGATAACAAAATTCAGTGCCAAGTGAGAGATGTGCAGCTGCTCAAGAATTGTTTTGTTCCTTAAAAATAAAACTTGGGTTTACTAAAACCTAAACTTATATTTACCTGCATGTCACTCATCTTTTTGTAATACGAAGGTTGGCTGTCAAACTAAGATCTTGATTGCTCAGAGGTGTGACTATTAAAGTGTTTTAATGTTTTAAGCATAAAAGTATAAAAAATTAACAAACATAAAATATACGTATAAAAAATAAGCAAAGACCCTACCAAGGTGCAAACCAAGGAATATATATTATTTTTTCTAACCTGCCAGTTCTGTGAAACTCACTTATGATGACAATTTGAATTAAAATCTTACTTTAAAAAAAAGTTCATTATATCAATTTCTTCTACTGAAATCAGTATAATCCATGCTGCCAACCATGATGTATAAACTCCAAATGGCTCAAATTTCTCTATGTTTAGCTGTCTTTCCTTTTTCCATTAATTCAACAGACCTTTCAGGCAGACCACATCCTTTTGTATGAGTAAAACTCAAAAATTTTGAAACCTGGGCAATGATTATTATTTTGCATTTCTCTATGCTTTTGGTCTCCAAACAGTTGCTTTTAAGATGCATCAAGCTGTTTACAAAACCATTATTTGTCACCTCCTCATCACTAGCTTTAATTATAATATGTGCATACTTGAAGACTTTATATGAATTGGCGAAAAATGCTTTTAGTTCTCCTTTCACAAAAGCAACTCTGAGCTTTCAGAGAATGTGCTACAATGTCAGAATTTTATGCAAACATCATCATATTGCACGTTTTAGTAAATTTCATGCTTTATCTTTTGGCAACTGCAATTTTACTTAAATATTGTATCTTGTGAAATATCTCTACATGTCCTTACCTGGGTAGGGTCAGAAATGAGTTTTTAGCTAAAACATTCAAAGATAAAGTGTCCTACCAACCAAGCTATTTTCCCAAAGTTAGTTAAACATTTGAAGAAGTTGCTTTGACTCTTTCAGGTAACTGACCAAAATCTCTAAGCACAGACAGGTTTGCAAAGATAGTTTACATATGCTGCTTGGAAATTTTAAATACTTATTATTTAATTCTAACATTTTTTGAAGGCACAGATGCCTAAAGAATAGAACAAGAAGAGGTAAAATAATTTAATTTTAAACCATCAGAAAGTGGGATCCCTTCACTCACATTAAAATCAAGGGGATTCCCAAAGCCTAACTTTTCCTTCCTTCTGCTAAACATTTCTGAACTCCTCCCCCTGACATGTATCAGTTCAGTGAACACCATAATTTGCTTAATCCAATATTTCTTTCCCAAAATAAAAGTGACACCAAGTTTGCAGATATTCACCTCGAGGAGTAGAGGAAATTTCACTTTACTATTGTATCTTTCAAGTAGTAAATACAGACTTACTTAATTCAAGGCACCTAGTAAGAGAATAACATTTTAAATTAACTTAACTAAAATGTACTGGCCTTGTGGAGAAAAAGCACCAGACATAGATGCTTGTTACCTGAAATCAGAAATACAAACATTCTCTCACCTCAATTTCCTGGTAAAATAGCAAATTTTTGACTTGTTTCATCAATCCACTTGTTATTTTTCCCCCAATTTTACATTTTCTCTTTTCAGTGCTAAAGCTTAATGATATTTCACTTCCACTAAAGTATAAGGAGGCTGCACAGGGGTTATTATTGCAACTCTTCCCAATGCAATGTCCATCATTTTCTCTCCTCTCACATTTTAGGCCAAGGTTCTGCTGGCATGTTCTATGAAAATGCATGAAACTTCAAGAAGATCCTTTCTCACACAATCAATTACAGAGTTCCCTTCTAATCGCACAAACCTTTTATAGGGTTTTATTTTGCTACATGAATGATATAAAATTTCAAAAAGTGTTTCTCAAAGCTATGTCTACACCTATAAACTAAGATGGAGAACTAAGTAATTACCAAAATGCTTGGTTGTCTAAGTTTGTAAGGACGATTCAGACAATGAGTCGAAAATTATTCTGAGCATTCTTTTATTTAATATATGAATACCTGCTTTCAGTTCACTTTATACAGGTATCCGAGGTCTGAGGCTGATTAAAATAAGCAGAAAACTGTTCCAGACCTCTAATCCCAGAGCATGGGACTCACTTTACATACCAGATCCATCTTTCACTGTATTGAGCTGCTGGGCGTACCATGTACAACAGGGTGTATGTGTGTTTTGCTAAAAAATATGTGAATTTGTATGGATAGGTTTTAAGAACGATACCTCTATACACACCTTGTGCTGGCCAGGGATAGATACATGAAGTGAGGACTAAAAATTAACCTTTAAAAATTCTGAGCTTTTCCTCCTTGGCTTCCAGACCGACCCATAAATGAGGGGTTTTTTGTGTGTGGTGCCTGGAGCCAGTGTTTTACCCAGGATCAGTAATTAATAGTGCTGCGGTAGCTAAAACAGAGTTTCGTTTACATGCTGTGAGATCACCGCAGACCTGACTCACTGTGTCAAAATAGGATGAATGCAAGAGAACAACTTAGGTGCTGTGTGTCTGATCCTGGGCTCTTATCTCCCCCAACAGCTTCACTCCTCTAGTTGTAGAACTTGTTGGGGCTTGTAAGAACTCCATGTCACTGATGTGGTGATTGCCAAGTGGCCTAGTTTGTGTAAATATAATGTGTTGGTCTTTCTCCATGTTCTTCTGGGGATTTATTGTTTACAAACTTCTTTTTGTAAGCAAGAGAAAAATAGCCAAAACATCTTTGACAGAAATTCTAAACCAGGATGAAAGAATCTGAAATATAAGACTGGATGCCCTTCTTCTCAAAGTAGGGACCTTGAGCCATCCTAACTCTTGTCTTCCCCTTCTCCTATTTTCTACTTTGGACCAGATCTTCTGTCCTAAAAAACTGACTTCCACCATACCCCTGCTTTCATACATCCCCCAAAAGCCCACACACCCATGCACATACACATTTAACTTGTGGGGCGTCTCCACAACTCTTAAGCAATTTGCATAAAAATTCTGAAAAATCTAGGAACACTCTATTCCTTGTTCCCAACTTTCTGGATCAAGAGTATTCCTTTATGTGATTCATGCCATAATACTCACACTGGATGGACCAAACCTACTTTAATCTCAAATCCTAGGGTAGACAGAAGCAATAAGCAGGCCTTTCATAAAGAAATTGAGGTCAGGAGACCAATAAAGAGAGAAGTATATATCCACGTCACTCAGGAACTTTTATGCAGGTGCAATAAACTTATGTCAAAGTGGCCACAAGATGGTTTAACAGAAGACAGATGAATACAACTCCATGTTTACTGCTAGAAATAAAAGCTTTGTGTGAAATCTTGAATTTATGGGGAGGAAGGGTTGGAAAACTGTGTACATATCTGTTCTTTGCCTTATCCCTTCCTGCCATTCCTGAACTGCAGGAATGGGGACTGAGTCCCCATTGGGCTTTGGTGACCCTATCACTGGGGAGTTTATGTAATGGTTGCTTTTGCCGTGATGGGGACTTCCTTTACCATTTGCCATCATTTTGTAACACACATGCTGCCTCTTTTCCCTTTCTCTCTCTGTTTCCAGGGAAAATATAGTGAATACTGGCACTGAAAAAAAAAAAAAGGTGAAGTGAATGTGCTCAAGAAGGCATTGTTGAAGACTGTAAAAAGAATTCCTATACTGAGTTGGAAGATGTGCTAAACTTCCCAAAACACCCATCAACTAACCACAAAGATCCTAAAATCCTCATTACATAGGCTAGGACTAGAGTAGTAGAAAACAATGCAGGGTAGCCTTTCATGGGCTCCATTGGGTGCTAACATTCTCTGCTCTTCTGTCAGTAACATCTGGAGAACTGTATCTCCTATTATCATTATGCATTATTCTTGGTCATGTCCCATCATGTATAAGACAAAAATTGGCTGAATACTGTTACTATAGATAGGGATCTTTACATATGTCTTTTCCTAAGTAGATTTACTGTATGATTATGCATTTTAATTTCACAATGAATTATATGTGTGCACGCATGCATGTGAATGCCTGAATCCTTTCACTGTGCACAGAAGAAGATATGCAGGTGGCATTTTGTGAACCATTTCTTCTCCTCCTCTTCCTTGTCCTCTTCTTTTTTTTGTGGCACGCGGGCCTTTCACTGTTGCGGCCTCTCCCGTTGCGGAGCACAGGCTCCGGACGCGCAGGCTCAGCGGCCATGGCTCACGGGCCCAGCCGCTCCGCGGCATGTGGGATCCTCACAGACCGGGGCACGAACCTGTGTCCCCTGCATCGGCAGGTGGACTCTCAACCACTGCGCCACCAGGGAAGCCCACCTTGTCCTCTTCTTTCTCCTCCCTTTCCCCTTCCTCCTGCCCCTTCTCCTCCTTCTCTTCCCCCTCCTCCTCTTCCTCTTCTTTTTGGTTCATAATAGAACTGGTTTCAATAAGTTGTGTTTTAGGCATGACATCCTCAGCCTAGGAGCCTAACAGGTCATAGCCTGATGTAATTCACTGTATTTGCTGTAAGGAACCCCCTACCACCAAAGGCATCAATGATTATTTTATAAAGTACTATTTTTATTATGATCCATTGGATAAACTTTTCTTAGGTCTAAATCTTCACAACACGGTTGCACTTCATCTTTGGTAATGTTCTGATTTTTTTTTTAATGTATGGATTATAAGAATGTTTGATTTATATTTCTCTGTTTTCATTGACTACCAAAAATCTCAGAAACAAATTGGTCACCCACTAGCTGCAGCTTCCATTTTTGATATTACTTTAGCCTATCTTTATCTTACTCTTTTTCCCTTACCTTTTCATTTGCTAATCTTTTCACTTTTCAAAAAAAATTTCATTGGATTTAGTTTTATTATCATAAATATTCTTTTGAACAAGTTGGACATTAAATAAATAAATAACTTGCCAAATGAATGAACGTATCATTCGTGACTCTCCAATATGTGCTATGGAAACTTTACACAAGCCTGTCATAGAATCTACAAGAAATTTTTTAAATTACTATTTTTTTCAGAACAACTTAGAGGAGTACCATGCACCTGTTTTATACTCATCTTTTTCATTATAGTCACTTTGTATCATGACCCACCTTTCTACTCCTTCAATGCTGGTATATTTCTGACTGTGAGGGCAAAGATGCTTCTGTCAGACTGACTCCGTGGAGCTGTGTTCTCTTATGGTATAGTTTCCATGTGTGTCTGCATATGTTAGTGTGCAAACTGTATTCTCAAAGAGAGAAGCTGAAGACCCTTTAAATTAATTCCCTGCATGTTGTAAACACTAGGATTAGCAAATTCAGATACAGAATTCACAAGTCCTCCCCACTCTAAAATCTGTGTAATGAACTTTATGACCATTATAACTCTATTACAGGCCATGCATGTCCACAATTCAGTAAACAGGAAAATGGTGGATTTATGTTGTTCTTGTCTTTGCCCATCTTAACCAATCAAAGTAAGCCAAGGAAAATGTTTCAAGAGCAAACAGACAATAGTCAATTATTTTTAGGAAAGCTGAATTGTTTCTTATGGCTTCTTTACCAAATATTTATTCAGCATGACTAATTGCTGATTGAAAATAATTCTGTAGAAAAGCAATTGCTTATTCAGAATGCAAAGAGGATAAAGCCAGTGGCTTACATTTTGTCCATTTCTTTTGCTTACAGGTAAGTGGTTATTTGCTTATTTAACAAAGCTAATGTAACTAAGATGAAATATGTTTCCCCTTTAGGGCATTATACTTTTCTATAAAGAAATATCAAAGAAATTTAAATGTGGTCTCAATTATATGCACTGGCCCAGATTCCAGGGCTTAGCTGAATTTCTCAAATCATAGTTCTCATGCTTCAATCTTCCTGTGACGCTTACTGTTATGCAGGAGAACAGGCTAAGAGAAACTTCAACACTGGTGGACTTTAGGGACGTAGTAATAGCTCCTGAATGACCATGAAGATAGAAAATGATTTGAGGTGCAGAAGGAATTTAACTTAAACTCTTTCAATATGCACAGGTCAGAGAATTCTGCACAGGTTCCTTTAGGAGAAAAATCCCAGACAAAGTAATAATAATAGAACATTCACACGAGAATGATGGCTGGCAAATTTCACCCAGTAAATACTATGAAGTTGAAACCCAAAGTGACTGTCAAAATCTTCCTCTTTTTGATTAAAACAGCAGTCTTCAATAAATATCACATTGAATCTTCAACTCACCAGTCACTATTCATAATTAATGTTGTTTACTTTTATTTTTTAATTCACTTTGTGATCATTATGCTTTGACTTTTCCTCTATCATTGCCACTTTTCTGGGCTACAAAAGCCAATGCAGCTTTCCCTCATTATTCCAGGTAGTGTTACTTAATGTCAGCTTCAAAAATGGAAGCACACAAGGAAAGAAATGTTCCTGCTGTGTCTGTCTTGGTTCCATAGCCTTACAGGGTTGATTCGTATGGAAATACATACCTTAGGAATAACATTTCAGAAAGAGAAAGATGCAGAAAAATCTTTATTGATGAGTAGAGGGCTAGGTCACTGCATTCACATCCATCCCATTGCAAGTGAAATTTACAATTTAAAAGAAAAACCCTATAAATTCAGCCATGAGTATGGATAGGCAGATTCGGGCTGCCCTCTGGGTGGGGCAGATATTTGAATTCCTGAGTTGTTTTCTACCCACAGAGATAGTACCATAGCGTTTTATTTAATTGTTTCTCATAATATCAGTTGCCTGAAGGTAACACTTCTACATATTATGATAAATTATGGAGGATACCATATGTGGTTAGACTAGCAGTGCCTTAATGAGCAGATATAAGCAGTAGGTATGTTAATACTTCCCTGTCACTCATAGGAAAAAATCACCAGTGGTAGCAAAGTTTCTCTGTGTCTTTTATGCATTCACATAACAGTTAATATAAAATCTGAGGGTCTTTATCTAAGGTACTTTGTTATGTGATGTGGTGGTTATGTAGGCTAGTTTTTGCAGTTTGGTTGAACTTCTCTTTAAAATTGACTAAAACACAGCTATTACCATTAGAGAGGGCTATTAAAAGGCAGATATTTCTAGAATGCAGACTAATGGGAAGATTAACAAGGAAAAGGGGAAAAATTATTTGTGTAGGTATATTTTGCACTATAAATGAGAACAGGGTAAGCACTTGATCTTTTCAAAACTTTGCATCACTTTGTATAGTTACCTGCTCGAATTGTAAATATCTTTACATTCTGTTGAAAACCTCTTAGCCAAACAGTAAATCATGCTAGAGGTGAACATGTCACTTTCTCACCTCGGTTTGTCATTTTGAATATTTGTCATCAGCAAGGGTACAGTTTCCCTTATAATACACTTAGAAACTTCTGTTTTAATGTCATTACCCAAATTCAAATAAATATTTTTTCTAAAATGGATGTTTTAAAAAATCACTCTATTATACTCACTACTCATTGTGTCTCATTGTAATATGAAATCTCCATTTTTCCCCAAACACATACGTGCCACCGAAACCAATTTTTTTCCCTGTCTCTTTCAATGTCTTGGAAGCTGAGCATAAGACAGAAGAAGCAATAAAATGAAAGTAGCTTCAGGACCACCAGGTATCACTTGGGGTTTATTATTTCCCTTGGGGTTCACCTTATATTTTCCTAGTAAAGTAGCAAACAAACAAAAGCAAACTTAATCGTCTTACCTGGAATTTTATGAAATTTAGCATATTACTACTGTCTCCCTAAGGGTGTAAGCCAATCCACCATGGTAAGAGGAGCATTTGAGGAGGCAATAACTTTCCAAAATCAATATTACACCTAATCTTATTAAAGCAAAAGATCAACTTTATTCATGTTGGATTGATTAATTAGATAAGAAAAGGATTGCAATTTAATTAATTGAGCATATCTGCCTTTTATCTGACATGGAAATATTTCTTGACATATGGAAATTAGAGGTTCTCTATTTTTTTCTCCAAGAGGAAGAAACCAAAAAAAAAAAAAAAAAAAGATTGAGTATTTACTGAGTAATTATAATTTGGAGGATAGATCATACTCAATTGCACTTGAGAAAATATAATGAATTCCCAAGTATTGAGCACCTATGAGGTGGCAAACACCGTTATGAATTCCTAAGGATGCAGAAGACAAAATATTGAGAACTGTTACAAACTAGAAGAGAGATACTAAATTACACATCAGACTGTAAGTCAGTGCTTTCGACTGAAGTTTTTGTGATGACAGAAATATTTGATATTTGTACTTATGTCCAATGCTGTCAGCATTAAACACATGTAAATACTGAACACTTGAAATATAGTTAGTGCAACTGAAGAAATGAAATTTTATTTTGTTTATACGTAAACAGCCACATGTGGATAGTGGCTGCCACTATACACAGTGAAGTTCTAAGTATTTCAGCAGTAGACAGAATAATTTTCATGGAAGGAGGTTTAGGGAAAGCATTCCATGGGAAGTTTTTATACATGAGCACAAAAATGAGACCAAGGAAAGAGAGAAATAGCCAATTTGAGGTACAGCAAACATTACACAAAGGAAAGTTTCAGACGAAGAAGAAAGGAATAAAATCAGGGAATGGGTGCTTTTCATGTACAACCTAGCTACAGATTTTTCAAGCAGATTGTTAATTCCCAGATAAAAGTTCTTTCAAACTCCTAAGCTCCCACCACAAGGTTGTTCTAACCTGACTTGGTTAATATGTCATCTAGCTATCTACCTATCTATCTACTTTATCTTAGTATGTCTTCATATAATCTATGTACATATGTCTTTAGTATGTCTTAAGACATATATGTAGATAGGTTGTAATTTCAACATGTTTGTTATTCAATATTATTCAAATTCTAATATTTTTAAAACACATATACCTACTGTTGAAAGAAAAAAGTTTTAAACAATAAGTGGTTTCTTGGGATTAGTCACAATAAATCAAAGGGAAAATTAAAAATTGAAGCTTTTGATTTTTAAAATATTAGAAGATGAGTGATCTAATAGAAATCAATGAAATAATTTTTGGAATATCTTAATTCAAGAGTCTTTAATTGCTGAAATTCAGTTCATCATATTATTTTTAATGCAACAGACCTGTGCAAACAGGATTGTCATACAGCATTAAAATTGAAAGATATCATATCAAAATACTCAAAATTCTACCCAGAATAAAAGCTTAATTTAGTGAAAGTATTCATACTATTCAGTATAAAAGTAAGTGATGACTCAAAAACACTGGTCTCATTAAAATGTTCTCTGTGTTATGCTTCATACCAACATATACAGTGAATTATTTCACTTTATTTTGTCCTTTTTATTCATAATGACAATGACTTAATTGTTCTAATTTGTTGTTTATAATGTTTCTTAAAAAGCATATAAATCAGGGTTCAGTTATTTCTTATAGCAAATAATTCATCTGTGAGATCATTTTTGTTGTCCATTTTAATCCAAATGGACATTACATCTCATGAGCTTTGCTTGATAGTCTGCCAATGTTTAAATGTGTTCTGTAGTCAAATAGGCTTAGGAAATGATTCCCCACAGTATGAAGCCTGGAGCATAGTTATGGGATTTTGGCTACATGTCGGTCACCGCCTGGAGCATAGTTATGGGATTTTGGCTACATGTTGGTCACCACAAAAGAGCATTGGAATAACTCCGGTATAGAATTTTGTTAGTATTAAGTGCTTGATTTCCAAAACATTAAAAAACAAATCAGACATACTGGTGTAATACACCTGCATAGTGCATGCAGGCAAATGACGAGAGATATCAAACCAAGGAATTAATTAACATTAAATTATGTTCTAATATATGTGCATTCAGGGGGTGTAGGTAACAGCAAATTCTTAATTGGAATGAAGAATAGACTTTGTAATTGTGATAAATCTAGACCCAAAGAAAAGCTAAGACTTATTGAATGTTAGAGTAAACGCATTTAATACTTTAAAAAAAATTTATACTTACTATTTTCGGTCACTATTTCAGGCACCAGGGATACCAATATGAGTCTCCATGAAAATCATCACCTAGGTCAATGGTTCTCAATGTACAGTTCCCAGACCAGCGCACCAGCATCACCTGGGAAATAGTTAGAAAGGCAAATTTTTTTAGCAACACCTAGATTTACTGAATCAGAATATCTGAGGATGGTGCCTAGTAATCTGTATTATAATGGACCTTCTAGGTGATTCTGATTCATTAGAACTACTAACCTAGGTCATCACTCTAATCTCTCAGGTGAGGAAATTCAGATGCAGATTCAGAGGTGATTTGGTAGTATGAACTAAAAGTAAGGTTTGCTCACCACCAGCCTCCACTGCATCAATAATTCCCCTTGTAGCCCTCTTGTGGTCACAGTTGTTTGCCTACCCAGCATCCATTTACTTGTTTTTATTCCTACCAGAATAATGGTTCTATTAAATGATCCACTCAATGTTTATATGGATCAAGGGGAAATGGATTTTTTTCTTAGCTCCTGTTGCAGCTCATAAGTTTGCTAAATAAATCATGTTAATATTGTCTCTGCTATTGATTAGTTTAGAGAAGGTTATGTGACCAAATTCTGGCCAATGAGATAAAGGGGAAACTTCTGGGAAAGATTTTCTCACTCCTGAAACGGAATTATGAGAATAAGAATTACCTCGTTTTCTTATGTCCCTGACATTTTGGATAGGATGCCTAGAACTCCTACAGCCATTTTGTAACTGTATGAGTCCTGAGGCCAAATCCAAACTACTGAGAATGTTACAATAATTGAATGTAAAGAAAGCATAACACCCATGATATCACTGATGCTAAAACAACCTAAAACAGCCAATCAACTACATAAGGTGCCTTTCCTGATAGCCACCCTCCCTATAGACTTTAAGATATTCGAGATAATGTTTTTTACACTTTAAGCCATTATGAGTCAGTGTTACTGTTACTTAGATTTGAAAACATCCTTGATATAGGACTTTTAACACTGACCTATTGGGACTCCTTCATATCTGTTTACAACCCATATTTATACATCAAAACAGATATATATATATATATATATATATATTTTTTTTTTTTTTTCCGGTACGCGGGCCTCTCACTGTTGTGGCCTCTCCCGTTGCGGAGCACAGGCTCCAGACGCGCAGGCTCAGCGGCCATGGCTCACGGGCCCAGCCACTCCGCGGCATGTGGGATCTTCCCGGACACAAACCAGTGTCCCCTGCATCGGCAGGCGGACTCTCAACCACTGCACCACCAGGGAGGCCCTAATTTGTTTTTTTAAGAGAGTAATATATTTATTTTCACCCCACTCCCTACTTCCTTTACTATTCTTGAGATGTAACCACTTTTAACTCTTTACGTTTTGTTTTGATGGTCATTATTATAATTCTAAGCAAGGGTCTTAACATTTATTGATTGGTTGATAAATTTTAGACAATATCTTTTGATTTCTAGCTGTAAGACATAATTATTACCCCTTTAGATACCTTTAATTTCCCTTTCACTCATCTACCTCCAGATTTTTATATTTTTTCTGCTTTCACTTCTTCCCTCACTCTCAATTTCTATGAACTCTTTTATCTTGCCAAAGTTCAAAACAGGACCATTAAATCTTCTGGAATTTTTCTAAGGTAATTTGAAAACATTGAAAATCATGAGTTATTTACATTTGGTGATATAAATGTTGGTCACTAAGAAGTCAATTAGAGGTGCCGCAGGGGATGGGACTCCGCGCTCCCAATGCGGGGGGCCCGGGTTCCATCCCTGGTCGGGGAACTAGATCCTACATGCATGCCGCAACCAAGAGTTCACATGCCACAACAAAGAAGCCCACCTGATGCAAGTAAGACCCAGTGCAACCAAATAAATAAATACTTTTTTAAAAACAGAGTCAATTAGAGTGAATGGGCTCAGAAAGAGACATAATTCTAGGTTTACAAATAGATGCCAGTTAACATAGAATCTTTCAAGCATTAAGGTCAAACAGATCTCTTTTCCTTACATTGCCTCATATCACAGTTTAGTTTCATCTTTGAATCATGATGTTCTTGTTTCTCTTTTCCTGGAAGATCGAATTACTTTTTTATTTTCTCTGAACAGAAAAGAACCACAGTTTCATCTTCTTATTAAGGGCTTCTAAGTCTCTTGATTGCCACACCCTAACACTCCTCCTCAAACCTGGGTCCACAACAGTATCCTTTAAAAAGCTCTTTCTACTTCCTGGTCTAAATTGGGCAGATAAAAGTCTATGTCAGTTGCACATCTGCCTTTCTGGAATTTTTTTCAAATAAAATTCTGGGTTACCTCTATTGCTTTGGATCTGATATTTTCCTTTTTGTTGGGCTTCTCTTGTTTTTGTTTTGCTGGACCAGAATCTTAAGTAATCTTTTACAGGACTAAACGTTCTGTCTTTGCCTAATTAAAAAATATATATCCTAATTTTTGGCCTCATAAATGATTTATAGTTTCCAGATTCAAACTGAGTACTTTCCTTGCTTCATTTATTTCTAGCATTTAGTACCTCTCTTATAAGTCTGATGCCAATGTGAAAAATTTTGTCTTTCTAGATATCTGATTTTCTTCTCTAGAAGATTTTGGAATACCTATTTATACTTGAAGGTCAGGATAATGTATCTAATTGTGGATTTTTCTTCATGTATTCCCTGATTCCTTTCTTCATCTATTCTACAATAGACCTCAGTTTCTATTATATCAACCAGACTTTGTATTTATTGTTTACTTGCTTTGGCAATCATATTTTTAATTAGCAAGAATTTTTTCTTGTTCTACACTCACTCCTTATTCATGGTAGCCTGGTCTTGTATTATGGATATAATATTCTCTTAACTATCCCTAAGAATATTCATTGTAATTTGTAATACGTTCTTTTGTTTTCATTCATTTTCTGTACTTCCTCCAGTCAATTGTTTTATTTCCTTAGATCTATCTCTTTCAACTGTTTACTCAAAATACCTTTCAACCAAATAGAAGGCATAAAAGAAGGCCATCATATAAGAGTGATTTCTACCATAACTCGGGCTTCCCTTTATGGAGGGAGCAAGGGCTGAGAGAAGGCAGTCCCTGGGCTCAGGGCTCCTATAATTCCCAAAGTTCAGAGGGACTTCACTCCAAGGGAATTAGCTTTGCTGTGCTTTACCTCTCCGTGGAGCTGTGAGGCTGCCTTTATTGATTTATCTTTCTACACTGAATACTGTCACTCTTCTTCCTCCAACCCTAACATCCGTATCACATGCCCACCACTCTCTTTAGAAAGCAGCTTTCTTCTGTCTTATTCAAGTCAGAACAAGTGCTGCACCCAGAGCCCTGTAAACTTGGATGATGGAGTGAGAAACTAGAAGGATTTACCTTCCCAGCGCTCCCTGTGTACGCTGGGCAGCCCTCCGATTACCTCTTCTGATTGCTGCCCTCCAGACAACCCCCTATGACTTCGGTAGCACGTGCTCACTCTGAACTTGGTGCATTTTCAGAACCAGTGGCTTACTTCTGCTTGCAGCCTTCTCACCTGGATGTTTAATCTGTACTTTCCTCTGCCCTCATATAGCCATCAGTACAGCCTTATCTTTTCTCCCTTTCAGAAATTTTCCAAAATATGTCATCTACTGCTAGTACCCATTAGGGTTTTCAGAGCTGACATGAATCATTTCTTGAAAAGAATCTTTCTAATCATGTCATTGGTATGGTGAGAGAAATTGTAGATGGATAAGTGTTCTAAATGCATTATGTCAATCTGTATACCCCCCCCACACACGTACATACGCATGTTGTATATATACAGATACACATACGTGTACATATACATATATACTATAGAACAGTGGTCCCCAACCTTTTTGGCACCAGGGACTGGTTTTGTGGAAGACAATTTTTCCATGGACTGGAGGAGGTGGGGATGATTTCGGGATGATTCAAGTGCATTACACTTATTGTGCACTTTATTTCTATTATTATTACATTGTAATATATAATGAAATAATTATACAACTCACCATAATGCAGAATCAGTGGGAGCCCTGAGTTTGTTTTCCTGCAACTAGATGGTCACATCTGGGGATGACTGGAGACAGTGACACCCAAAGTGTGTTCCTTATGTCCAGTCTATTCCATAAGATGCAGCTTAACTGTCACTAGCCACTCACTGATACGGTTTTGATATGAGTCTGCAAGCAATTGATTTATTATGGTCTCTGTGCAGTCAAAACTCTGTGCTAATGATAATCTGTATTTGCAGCCACTCCCCAGCACTAGCATCACTGCCTCAGCTCCACCTCAGATCATCAGGCATTAGATTCTCATAAGGAGCTCGCAACCTAGATCTCTCACATGAGCAGTTCACAGTAGCATTCGTACTATGAGAATCTAATGCCGCCACTGATCTGACAGGAGGTGGAGCTCAGGGAGTAATGCGAGCGATGGGGAGCGGCTGTAAATACAGATGAAGCTTCGCTTGCTCACCCGCCACTCACCTCCTGCTATGCGGCCTGGTTACCGGTCTGTGGCCTGGGGGTTGGGGACCCCTGCTATAGAACATTTGAAATAATTTGTGGCATTAAGTGAATTTTCCTTGAATAATGGTAGTATTGGGTTGAAATGGATAATATTATTCTGATTGGATAATTATATTAGGGACAGAATTCTCAATCTTTGTTAGTCATGGTATCTTATTTTACGTATCACTTTAAGCAAGGGAGAATGTAAATCAAGGTGATGGGATCAAAGTAAAGACAAAATACAAACCAAAGTAGAAGATAGCAAGAAAACACTAATTTTTAACAGAGATATCCTGGGTAACCCTAGAACATTAAGCAAAATTTAATAATAGGTAAAGGAAGAGAAATAAACAAAACTATGGAAGGATCATGTTGTTCCATATGCATTAAATTCAATCCCAAGAAAGAGACCAACCTTTTTTTTTATAGCTTCTTTTCCCTATTTAGAAAAAATTCAAAATTCTTTAAAATTAAATATATATATATGTGTATATATATGTGTGTATATATATATATATATATATATATATATATATATATAAAAATTATGGTAGAAAAGAGGCCAATTAAGTTCTTCCTGTCTAGAAATTCAAGTACTACATGAAGGTATACAGAACTGTGTGCACATAAAGGTTTAGTTAATGCAAAAATAAGAAGAGAACACCAGGAGTTGTTGCTGACCTAGGCAATGTTGCACAGCAATTTTCATCAACTTCTTTGGTGTTACTGGTTGTTGAGCGTTTTATAGCGTAAATTTGTCACAAAAGCTGATTTAATATACTGATTGACAGCAAACAAGAAATTGAAGTGAGATGATACCATTCCCTTCTCAACTAGGGATTGAAAGCTCTCATGGAAGGTAACATAATTCTGTGGATCACATGTCTCTGAAAATACAGAAAATACTTAGATGTTCAAACTTTAAGCCTTTTTTTGCTAACGTCCCTCACTAAGCCATACAATAAGACTCAGATGTACCCAAGATTTTCTCATGGGTTTTTCTCAGGTGACTTAAATAGATAAATGTATTTGCACATAGTTACATAAAGTTAGCTTTAACTTACAATAACTGGTCCCTATTCTGAGGTAATTTTCAAGTTTATATGTTGTTATTATATTATATACCTTAAGCTAAATTTTATTCATTTTTATTTTGTTCTTATAAAGTCATACCTAAGACTAAGGGGCTTGCCTTAAAATATACTCGTCAAAAAATCTGGAAAAAATGGTTGGTGTGACAATAAAGACTGGTAATACCCCATAATTTAAACTGGCGTGTATACAAAGCTTAAGACTTATTTTTCCTAAAGGTTTTCTTTTTAATTATTGTACTATCTAAATTATATGTGAAGGGCACTAGGAGCCAGATTTCATACTAAACCAAAGGCACAGTCCCCAGCCCTTTCCGATTTTAAATAGCCCATTTATCTAGATTTAGAAGATCTGGAAGAAACATTTTTCCACACTCCTGCCTTGTCCCATGAAATAGGAACCTTTGTCAACACTTCCATCCTGTCAGTGAGGTACTGGGGAGGAAAATTCCACCATTTTCTCCTTTCTTACTCTCTCCTCCCCACGGGAAGAAGAGTGACTTTACTAATTGGTGTACTGGGGTAAAAGTTACAGCTCACAGATGACCCACATTCTCAGTCTCAGCTTTCTTTCTCTTTTCTCACTCCCTCTGTCATTGGTTTTTCCACCAGTGATGTGCATTCTCTCCCACCATTCCTGCTGTCATGAATGAAGCCCACATTAATCCAAATAAGGTCAAGACTCTCTCAGCCCTAGCTTCCCGTATGCTGGGGTATATTAAAGGTCATTATTCTCCATGTGGTTGCAAAGGTAGCTTACTATTCAAAACATCTAACACTCCTAACAAACAGGCCCCAAGGACTAGTTGGGAAAGCAGGATGAATTAGGAAGTCTCATTTTGCTCTCAAAGTTCACATTTTTCTACTATTATATTAACAATTTTAAGAGAGGTATTATATTTTAATTCTCATCTAATTTTTTGCAATTGTTCTCAATTTGATTAGAGCTCAGAAGGCAAGAGTGGGGATAAATATTAGAATCTCACCAATCCCTAACAATAAGGAAAAAAATTAATAAATCAGCATTGACAAAGGTCCTTTGCAAACTCAGAAAGGAAAAAAAATAAGACCTTCTTATATACTAAAAATATGTTTGAACTGCAAGCCCGTGTAAGTAAAAAAATAGGCAAATACCTCTACTCAATTTTAATTTTCAGAATACACTGATAAAATTACAGTTGTGTATGTTTCAAAGAATCATTAAGTGGCATAACTGTCTCTTATTTGAATTAGTACAGACATATCAAGATAACCCCTTTGCAGATTCGTTATAGGCAAATATTCCTTGGTATAAAAGTACAATTATTTTTTTCCCTTTGTGGGGAATCGAAGATGCTGCATATGGCACTTTGAGGGTTAAAACTACAGTGCTCATTTTGCTGTGCAAGCTGAAAGAGCCTTTTGTAGACCCTCTGCCCATAGGCCAGTATTTGATAGAAACCTTGTGCTTTAGGGAGTTTTAAACGTCTCCGGTAACTTTCTGCAATTATCCCTTGTTGAATTAGCAGAATCAATAGGGCACCCAAAGAGGCCCTTGTGAATTTCTGCTTATTACCTTGGGGGTGTTCTTAGTTTCTTAAACCTTCCAGGGTTGTTAATTCTGCAGTTTTAAAGTTAAAATGGCTGTTGTATGTAATGCAGTGTTGTACAAAGTTTTTGAGGTCTCTGATGACTAACTTTCCACAATGTCCTTTGTTTTGTTAACCAGACCACTGGGGCTATCCCACACCCTCCCTATATTTGATATGCTTTCCCTGTAGGCTCAAAGGTAGACATTTAAGACATCCTTAAATGTTTCAATTACATACAAGACCCACTTTAGCTCTGAGATTGCAGACCATCAGCCTTTCCACGAGTTGACATACCTAGAGACCAATCAGGAAGACACAGGAGATGATAGTTGTGGGTCTGCTAATTCAGCAAGAAACAACTGTACAAAACTGGTAGATATTCTCTTTATACTCTGGTCACCTCCTTTTACTACCTTTCCACTTACCTAAACATTCTTGGTTTAGTGTCCTATGTCAGTTTTCCAAGCATTTAGTAAACCAGGTCTGATTCACAAAAAGATTATACTACTCTGTCAGAAATTTTCTGAAAATTCATTTTAAATGCCCATCCTATTGATTCTGTAGTTCTTTACGACTTTCCAGAGAAGTATAAAAAACTCTGTTAATTGCGAAGTGTTAAGTCAGTCCTAAAGCAGAGAATGATGGGAGAATGCATTAATAGCATACATTTCTTCCTAATTTATTTTATTTACTCTGATTCTAAGAAGCTGCACCTGTGAGTCAGAAGGGATGAAGGGGAAAATTGTTACTCTCAGATTTTGCTTTTATAAATAATTTTCTACCGAGAAAACACGATCAAGGGAGCGCATCCTCCATGACACTTCATACTCGTATCTTATACCAGAAAAATATATTTGAATGATTAGTTGTTAATGAAAATATATTAAGAGGGGGAAAATTCTCCATTTAGCTCTCTGCGCCCATGGCAGCCCAGCATTTTTTCCAAAAATTCTTTCCAAACCTCAAGAAAACAAAAGGAATATTAAGTCATTATTCACATAATTTCAGTTTAATTTGCATATTAGAGATAAAAATCGGAAATAGAACAGTTGTGTTTTGTGTTCTGCATACCCCTTGAAACTTCTGGGACTCGTTGAATCAATGTGTAAAGTATGTACATGCATTCAAGGTGAAACTTAGAGTAGAATTTTGCTATACTGAGTGCTTATGGATGTTTGATAAAAATTTGCAGCTATGGAATTTTCTTTTCTTAATAATACCTCTGACTGATTTTGTGTGTGTTAATGCTTGGTCAGAAATACAATCATTTTATAATAATTCTAATTATGTTGAAATTTCCATTATTGAATTATGAGGGGAAAATCAAGATTTTTGGAGCAGATATGGTTTTTAATGTAACTGTAGGTCTTCTAGGATCATTTTCAGTTTTCATTTCGGAAAATGAATGAGTCACTAGAACCAAATCACCATTTGCAGAATTTTACAATGTGCAAAATCCCATGTACCACATTAGTTTCTATGGAATATCTCAAACGTATCCTGGGACCACTCTAATAATAACATATATGCCAATTACAAGCAAATCCACCCTGCCATCACAGCAATCTTTCTTACACTTGTTCGCACTTTTTTTTATTACTTTTATTGTAATTTTTTTATTACTCTGTATTGTAATTTGTATTGTATTTTTACATAACTGTCTCAATTAGGCTCAGAGATCAGATGTAAAAAGATTTAGCACATCACAGGGATTCAAGTGTTTCTTTGGTTAATGAATAAATGGAATATCAAAGGTATGCATCATTTTAATTGAAATAAAATTTCTATTTATTGCATGTGGTATTGATTTCCACATTGTATTTGTATGATATTGAAATACAATTTGTATTTCCTCCACTAGTGACTTGTGGAAGTAAGGAAGGCATACATATTCTCAGAGATGATACGATTACTTGGCAAAATGCTTTGCCACTGATGTTGCACCCAATACTTGACTCTTCATTCTTCCCCTACTTCATCTGCCTAATTCTTATTCTCTTCATTCTAATCACACATTTGTTCTTTGCCCTAGAACTTGCTCCCACAATTCTAGAGTGGTCTTAGCCATTTTCTGGTTCATAATTTTCACAAGTAACAACTTGATGATTACGCTTAAAAAATTCCATGAGCTGCTTCCAATACCTTTTTAAAAAAATTCTTCCTAACTTCTCTTATTTGAATTTTAATATATACCATACAAAGGTTTTTGTTTTAGCTCTTAGACCTCACCATTTTTAGTTAATGTATTAGTATTCTCTAAGTATCCATTCCTTCCATTAATCTCTAAATACCTCTTGGCAAACTCATGGAAAAATCACTATATGTTTATATAGAACAGTACAACTTTGCTGTCTAAATGATATATCAGTGATTATGAAAATCATTAATGCCTTAAGAACAGAAAAAATAAGACATGCATTTCCAAGGACTAGTTTACATACTGGTAGAGTAATAGTTGGTCCTCTATGAACATTTTTCTGTCCTCTCAAATTTTAGGAATTTGGTAAATTCTATTTTCTTTTTTAGACATTAAAGTATGTACACAGCGACTTTCAGCAACTATTTTCTGATCGTTATTAAGACTTTAAAAAAAACCAAGAATTTATTTCAAATTCCATTATCTACTCCATCACATATATTAAGATTTGCATAAGATTCTCTCTGTGCAATCACAACACATTCACACTCTGACATAAAGCTTTACAATTCATTTGAGTAACCTGGCTCTGTATTAATAACAGCTGTTCAATTGATTTTGGAAATACATTATAAGTTAGCTTAATTGAAATAATTTTTTCTATTCAATAGTTAGTAAAAGTCTAAATATTTGTACTGGTAGGATATATCTGTACATCCATATTTATTTCAGTTTTGTTCCTGATTAAACTATACAAATATAATAGCAAGTCTAAAAGTCCTGTAGTCTAAAAGTCTACAGGACTTTTGCTATAAATGGAATGAGGGCTGCATTCTCATACACCTTACAATTAAGATTCCAACCTATGGAGAAAAGAATCATGTATACACACGCGTGCGTGCACACACACCTCCTCATCCCACCTCCCACATCATTTATTTATAATATAATTTATAATTCTTTAAAATGAAGATCTATAAATACGAAAACAAAAATGGTTTGGGATTTGAGAATTGTTTTTTTAATTTAACTTTCTCTACTGGTACTTTTTTCTCTGGGAAATCCATATTGCAAACAATTTCAAAAAAAGATATGCCAAGAAGATGACAAGAATGTTAGAGTTCTCCCCTGCATGAGATTATTTAACCTAAGCCACCTCAACTGTGAAAACTGTGGATGCAACTTTGAGAAAACATTTTGAATGTGACAGCAAAATTACTTTGTGATGTTTATACATTTTTCATAATGTTGTTCCCAGTAGAACTGATTTCTATATTTCTTACAGCAATGGTATGAAGAATCAGCCTTTTAAAAGGATCAGAACTTGCTGACGCTGCTATTGGAGGGCGTTGTTAGCTAAGAGACAATGCTGTGGTTAAATGAAGCATAGTAATAACTTTGAGGAATTAGGAGGTATCAAGAAAGGAAGTTGTATGGCTCTATATGTTCACGTTTGTGTTAGTGAAAAGGAGAGAAAAGAGAAAGAGGAAAACACTGAGGTAGACAGAAATGAAATAAGACAGCCAGAGCAGAGGACTTAAACAATGTGCCACTGAGTTCGATAAATCCATACTTATTTTTTACATCCTGCAAGGTCATAGATGACGCTGACATTGGTCTCCTAGCAACCCACTCTACTAACCTACTTTTGTCCCAATCACTGGAGAATGGGTTTGGTGCTTTGAGCTGTGTTTCAACATGAAGAAGAAAGAATCAAAGTGATGCTGGGTAACTACTGACGGGTGAAATAAAAAATGTGCGCACACACACAGACACATACACACATTTCTAGTCTCTTTTCTATCTAAGTCTACAAAGTTCAGAGTGGTCTTTCTACAAATTTCCTGTAATTGAAAATAAACGTCCGGTTGTCACAGAATCATTGCTTTTAGAAAACTCCGAAAGGCCAATTTTGATGTAACACACATAATAACTTTAATACATTTATGTGTGAGATGTATGAAGTAATAAAATATACATCAACATAACTAGTACCGGGATCTAATTGGAAAAATGAACTAAGCAAAAATAAACTTAATTCTAATATAGATGTTATAACTTTTAAGTTTGATGCTGTAAAATTAAAATTTTTTATAAATTGTAAACTGCCAATTTATCACATTTTGTCATTCAAGTTCAGAGCCAGTGTTTTCAAAATTGGTTTCTGTGACTCTAAATTTTACAGACTATGTTTTCTCTTGAGTTATATTTTTTCTTCCTTTTTTGAGTTATATTTTTATATGATCTTTTGATTCTCTGATTTCAAGTTTTTACATTACCTTCCTACCTGTACAGTTATATTGTTATGCTTCTTAATTTTCTTGGAGGGCTTCTTAGTCTTTGTTTTCATAGCTCAATAAAAGATGATGGATATATTTTATTCTATTTTGAAATATGTTACACTATTTGAAATCATTTATTTTGTCAGATAATGGAAACATTTTATCCTATTTTGTCCATTTGATTTCTCAAAAGGGCAAATAACTGATTAGAATTTCTTAGTGAGAGCTGATCTAGCTCAACATGAACTTCAACTCAGAAATCTCCAAAAACATTAAAGCACAGACTATTTGCACACTGAGGGACAGCTCATTCATGTTTGTTTTGTTTAATGTGATTTTTGCCTTTAGTATTACAGTTGCATGATGCAGATTCTAGACCTCCCACTCTCTCATCCCCTTATATCCTCAACTCCTAAAAAATGCACTCAAGAAGACCTCCCATAGTTTCTCATGGTCTTTCTTAAAACACAAGTCTCAGAACTGAATGAAATATTCCAAAAGTGGTCTTGCCAATGTGTAGAACTGCATACCTATTTTATCTTTGTGTAATGCATGCCCTGCTTTTAAAAAGGCACTCTCCATTGCCTTTATTTGCTTTTAGAAAGCATCACGCACTATGAAAATGAAATGGTTTTTTTTCCAGAACTGCTGTTAATCTGTCACCCCAAATGTATATTTATGCAAAGATTGAGCATATATTTTGAGTCTATAAGGGAAAACTCATAACCCTTTCTGTTAAATGGATCCTGTATATCCTGGATAACAGTTTCAATCTGGTGAGATACGGTTTTGAACCCTGATTTAGTCATGTAAACAATATTTCCAGTTTTTTTTTTCTTTTGTCTCATGAAAATGCTATGTGTGCCATTAAATACTCTTTCATAGGATTGGTAACATCTGTTAACAAAACCTAAATAGGTGCAACTGCTTGCTGAGTAAAGTAAGGAGGTAGACATAAAAACACATTACTTTGAAATAATAATTCAAAAATTTAATAACTCAGGTGCAACATTTGCAAAATTTTACATGAGTTTTAATACCTTTCATATGTAAATAGCAAGTGCAAAGAATTAAAAAATGACACTTCACTAAAAAAATAGGCAAAGGACATAAGTATGCAATTTGAAATGAAAATAAAAAATAAATATAAAAAATACTTAATCTAATAATCAAAGAAATTCAAATTTAAAAAAAATTGAGGTATAAGTTGTCTAATACAACTTTAGCAAAAAGTAAAAGTAGCCCAAAGTTATCAAAGGACAGAAAATCAAAAACTGTTATTTAATATCGATTCTAAAAATAAACCATTGGGATAAGCAAGTTAACAGTATTTATTAAGGTTTTAAATGTGCATATATTTTTAGTTTAGTTTTAGTTTTAAACATGCATATACTTTTGAACAGCAATCCTACATCTGTTAATTCATCCTAAAAAAGACTGAATAGTGCTTCCCTGGGGGCACAGTGGTAGAGAGTCTGCTTGCCGATGCAGGGGACACGGGTTCGTGCCCCAGTCTGGGAAGATCCCACATGCCGCAGAGCGGCTGGGCCTGTGAGCCACGGTTGCTGAGCCTGTGCGTCCGGAGCCTGTGCTCCACAACGGGAGAGGCCACAACAGTGAGGGGCCCGTGTGCCGCAAAAAAAAAAAAAAAAAAGACTGAATAAATTTACAGTTAAAATAATTTTAATATAATCTTTTACATGTAAAACAAACCATGAAAACAATATTCACCTTGAACAATATTTACCATTTTAACTTTATTCAAAAAAATAAAGCTTTTACTATGAATGATACGGTTTGTTTAAACAAATGAAAAAAAACAAACCAAAGACAGGTGAATTTGGTCTTAATTACTCTAAATAAACTGATGGTTGTATCCAGTGACTATCACTTCCCTCCTTCACCCCCCAAAGTTGTTCAAAATCATCTGTTTGTGCCATGCACAAAAGTCAAAGTTACCAATTGTGGGTTTCCAGAATCAAATTTGCTATTTCTTTAAAAACAAATGTGTTAGCCCATATCCAATTGTCTAGCAAATTTCTCATTCTTTGTTTTATCTGACCCACCACAAAAAGTGCTTTTGCAATCATATTATAATTGTCTTAATAACTTCCTACACAGCCTAGTATTGTGGACAGACATGGATTTTCAATTCTATACAAGCTACTTTTGTGTGACCATGAGCATTTAATTTTATCTGTCTAGCATTAGCTTTTTCAATTATAAATCCAGAAAATAATACCTATCTCATACGGTTCTTAGGTTAGGGAGAATTTATGTAAATTGCTAAGGATATTTCCTGACACAGAGTAGGCACTCAACAAATGGTGATCACTATGAAAATGTTTCCTCCTCTCTTTGGTTCAAGGGTGATGATTAGCCATGTTGGCTTTAATGCTGCAGTTTAAAAGATCATTATCTTCTAAAAAATGTATAGAAGCAAAGTAGAAGCAAGTAGTTCTTTCCATCTCTTATGATCATTACAATACCTCTTTGTTAGGAGCTAGATTACATCTCCTGTTTTGGAGATTTATTTTCTTCCTATGCGTAGAACTCCAGAACTGTTATTATTACCTCCATTATTACATTGTTCAACTGATAATGGACTCTTTCTTCTCGAGAATATTTTAACAGCCACTTGCCATTATTTCTAAAGAACCTCAAGTATGTATCTCTCTCCCTTCTATTCTTCTATGCAATGCTATATTCTGAGCTCTTTCAGGAATTACTTTCAAAGTTTCAATGCTTTGTTTTTTTAGAGGTGTTTTCCCTTTAAGATTAAAATTTACTCTTATATTTACATGTTTTAATCTCTCTTGAAAATTAGAGGCTGTGATTATCAACCACACCCACATTTTCTCAGAGCATTTTGACATCAGCTTTCTGCTAATGTAGAGTACATATGTCTAATGAGTATTTCCTTTTATTACTGTGAACTTAGTATGACCAGCCCTTAGAAGAACTGGCCATATGTATCTTTTATGTAAAGAATCTCTACATTGCTATGAGGAGAAGTGGAGGATAGGGAAGGGTGTAGCATCATTCGATCCTGACCTTACAGCTCTCAGAGAATCCTACTAATGCACCTTCTAATGGCAATAGTAGTCAGGACAGCCTGAAAATATACCAAATCACGTGTATTCACTTATTCATGTCGACTCACTTATTCCTCCTTTTAACTGGTTGTTTGTGATATGTTACTTGGTGAGTCAGATGAAGGTGCACATTTACAAAAAGGTATCACAAAATGAGAAGGTCCCTTTTGGTTCATGAATCAAGAGACTGTGACTTTGAATGGACTGATTCTGGAACTGAATCCAAAGAGAAAGTCACCCTCAGATGCCTTATCCCAGAGGAAACAACAGTGAAATTGGAGAGGCTAAGAATGAGCAAGGAATGTAAGTGAGCTTCATTACTTGAAGAGAATTATCATTAAAATATGTGGAATCCAGTTTAGGTCAAGATGGTGAACTAGGACGACACAGGCCCTCCTTCCCCCACAAAGAAACCAAGTTAACAACAATGTATGTATAGACCAGAATACTTCTGTGAGAACTCTAGGAACCACTCAAGCTATAGCACTCAGACCACTATAAAACCAATATAGGATTCTAGTGACAAAGGTAGGAAAATTTGTGGAGTTTGTTGTCCTTGTCCACTGTTCTTCCCTTATGCAGCAAAGCATTAAGCTACTGAGAGGAAATCACCCATACAGGGTTTCTCCCTTAGGATGGAAACAAAAAAGTGGACCATGTGTTCAATGTTCTGGCTTGTCTGGGGGCTGCCTGAGAGATGGATTTCAGTCTCACTTGACACAGAGCACTGACAGGACCATTGCCAGACTTTAAAAGCTGCAGAAAACAGAGGTATGCAGCACATTAGAGCTGAAGTTCTGCAAGCCAATGTCAGAGGGAACAAGAGATCAGAAGAGGTTTGAGAGATCCAAGAACTTACAGGCCAGCTGTAGGTTGAAATGATTAATGAAGGTCTTCCCCTATATGAAGCCAGTATAAGAAGATTAGGAGAGGTGTTTTTTTCCAAATGCTCAAATCCTAGCAAAAAAATTATAAGGCATACAAAGAAATAAAGGAACAAGCCTAGGAAAGGAACAAAATAAAACTCCAGAAACTGACTAAAGAAATACAGATCTGATTTTCATTTCCCTGATGATTAGCAATGTTGAGCATCTTTTCATGTGCCTCTTAGTCATCTGTATATCCTCTTTGAAAAAAATGTCTATTCAGTTCTTCTGTCCATTTTTTAATCAGGTTCTTTCTTTTTTTTTTTTGATGTTGCATCGTATGAGCTATTTATAATGTTGTATATTAATCCCTTATCAGTCATATCATTTGCAAATATTTTCTCCCATTCAGTAGGTTGTCTTTTCATTTTGTCGATGGTTTCCTTTGCTGTGCAAAAGCGTTTAAGTTTAGTTAGTTTCCATTAACCACAATGAGATATCACCTCACACCTGTCAGAATGTCTGTCATCAAAAAGAACACATATAACAAACGTTGGCAAGGATGTGAAGAAAAGGGAACACTTGTACACTACTGCTGAGAATATAAATTGGTGCAGCCACTGTGGAAAATAGTATGAAGGTTTCTCAAAAAACTAAAAATAGAATGACCATATGACAAAGCAGTTCTGCTCCTGGGTATATATCCAAAAAACAAAACAACAAAAATACTAATTTTAAAAGATACATGCACCCCGGTGTTCATAGCAGCATTATTTACAATTGCCAAGATATGGAAGCAACCTAAGTATCCATCAACAGATGAACGGATAAAGATTTGGTATATATACACAATGGAATACTACTCAGCCATAAAAAAGAACAAAATTTTGCAATTTGCATCAACATGGATGGACATTATGCTAAGTGAAATAAGTCAGACAGAGAAAGACAAATACTACATGATATCACTTATATGTGGAATCTAAAAAATATAGCAAACTAGTGAATATAACAAAAAGAAGCAGACTCACAGATATAGAGTACAAACTAGTGGTTACCAGTAAAGAAAGAGAAGTGGGGAGGGGCAATATAAGGGTAGAGGAGTAAGAGGTACAGACTATTAGGTATAAGATAACCTACAAGGATATACTGTGGAACACAGGGAATATAGTCAATATTTTATGACTATAAATGGGGTATAACCTTTAAAAACTGTGAATCACTATATTGTACACCTGTAACTTATATAATATTGTAGAGCAACCATACTTTGCTGCCTGGCAAAAAACTTAAAATAAGTGTAAAAAAGATGCTCAGTGAGCTAAAATAAAACACAGATAAACAACTAAACAAAATCAGGAAAATTGTGCATGAACAAAATGAGGATAAAACAAAGTGATAGAAACTGTGGAAAAGAACAAAAATTCTGGATCTCAAAATAATTGAACTTAAAAATTAATTAGTAGGTTTCAACAGCAGATTTGGTAAGCAGAAGAAAGAACTAGGGAACTTGAAGACAGGTTATTTGAAGTCATCCAGTCAGAGGAGCAAAAAGAAAAAACAATAAGGAAAAGCAAAGAAAAGAGCCTAAGGGACTTATGAGATACTAGCAGATAGATCAAGATATGTATTATGGGAATACCTTAAGGAGAAGAGAAAGAACGAGAAAGAGGCAGAGAGCATATCTGAAAAAACAATGGCTGAAAACATGCCAAGTCTGAAAGCTAAACGGACATACAGATTTAAGAGCAAGGAACTCCAACTAGGTTAATCCAAAGAGAATCCTATCAAGACATATTATAATCAAACTGTACTTTCAAAGACAAAGAGAGACTCTTGAAAGCAGCAAGATAAAAGTAATTCATCACATACAAGGAAGCTTGTACAGGCCAGAAAGGAGTAGAATGATATATTCAAATTTCTGAAAGAAAAAAAAAGGCAGCCAAGAATACTGTATCTGGCAAAATTATCCTTCAAAAATGAAGAAGGAATGAAAACTTCTGCAAATAAAGAAAAGTTGAAGTTGTACTTCACCACTAGACCTGCTATACAAGAAATGTTAAAGGAAATTCTCCAAGTTGAAATAAAAGAATGGTAGACAGCAACACAAAGGCATATAAAAATATAAGTTCTCTGTCAAAGATAGATACAGACAAACATAACCTGTGCTATTGAAATTTTGATGTATAGAATATAAATGACAAAAACTTTTAAAATAACTATACATCTATCTTAATGAATATACAAAGTATGCAGTGTAATTTAGGACATCAATAAAATAAAGGGAATGCAGCTATAAACATAGTTTTATAGGCAACTGAAGTTAAGTTGTTATCAGTTTAAAACAGAATGCTATAGCTTTAAGATGTTTTATAGAATTGCAATGGTAACCAAAATAAAATATCTATAGACTATACACAAGAGAAAATAATAAGAAAATTAAAATATATCATATAAAAAAATCAATGAAACAGAAAGGAAAGAAGAGAGAAAAGGAGGAGAAAAGAAGCTATAAGACGTACAGAAAACAATTTACAGAATTACAATAACAATAGTAAGTCCTTCCCAAAGAGTAATTTCGATAAAACTCCCCAATCGAAAGACATATATTGGCTGAATGGATTTTTTTAAAAAAAGATCCAACTATATGCTACCTGTGAGATACTCATATTAGATCTAATGACCCACATATGCTAAAAGTGAAAGGATGGAAAAAGATATTCCATGCAAACAGTAGCCAAAAGAGAGCAAGGATGACTCTACTAATATCAGACAAAATAGATTTTAGTTCAGAAAATATTGTAAGAGACAAGGAAAGACATTATATAATGATAAAAGGATCAATTCACCAGGAAGATAAAATAATTATAAATATTTATGCTCTAAAACTGAGAGCTCCTAAATATACGAAGCAAATTTTGACAGACTTGAGTGGAGAAATAGACAGCAACACAATAAAAGTAAGAAAATTCATTAGCTTACTTTCGATAATGAATAGAACAATCAGAAAGGATATCAATAATGAAATAGAAGACTTCAACAGCACTATGGACCAATCAGAGGTAACAGGCAAATACAGAACACTCCACTCAACAACAGCAGAATATACATTCTTCTTAAGTACACAAAGAACCTTTTCAATGATAGAACACATGTTAGGTCACAAAACAAGTCTTAGCAAATTCAAGAAAACTGAACTTTTATGAAATGTCTTTTCTGATTAAAATAGAATAAAACTAGAAATCAGCAGCACGATGAAAACTGGAAAATCAACAAATATCTCGAATTAAACTACACACTGTTAAACAACCAATGGGCCAAAGAAGTTACCAGGGAAATTAGAAAAAATATCTGAGACAAATGAAAATGAAAACACACATACCAAAACTTAAGGGACACACTAAAGCAGTGATAACAGGGAAGTTTATAGCTGTAAATGCATACATTAAAAAAGAAGAAATATTTCAAACCCAAAACCTAACTTTATGCCTCAAGAAACTAGGAAAAGAACAAACTAATCCCAAAGCTCACAGAAAGAAGAAATAAAAAAGATTAGAGAAGAGATAAAAGAGCAGAAATGATCAACAAAATTGTCAAACCCTTAGCTAGATTAATCAAGAAAAAAAGAGAGGGCTTCCCTGGTGGCGCAGTGGTTGAGAGTCCGCCTGCCGATGCAAGGGACATGGGTTCATGCCCCGGTCCGGGAAGATGCCACATGCCGCGGAGCGGCTGGGCCCATGAGCCATAGCCGCTGAGCCTGCGCATCTGGAGCCTGTGCGTCCAGAGCCTGTGCTCCGCAACGGGAGAGGCCACAACAGTGAGAGGCCCGTGTACCGCAAAAAAAGAAAAAAAGAGAGAAGAGTCAAATTACTAAAATCAGAAATTAAAGATGACATTACAACCAATGCCATAGAAATAAAAAAATTATAAGGGGACACTATGAACAACTGCATGCCAACAACTGGATGATCTAGAAGAAATGGATGAATTCCTAGAAACATACAACCTACAAAGACTGAATCACATGGAAAAAGAAAATATAAATAGGCCAATAACTAGTAAGGAGATTGAATCAGTAATCAAAAACCTCCCAATAAAGAATAGCCCAGGAAAGATGGCTTCACTGGAGAATTCTACCAAACATTTAAAGAAGGGTTCATATAATTCTTTCTCAAATTTCTTCAAAAAATTCGAGAGAGTATTTCCAACCTCTAGATTCTATGAGACCAGCATTATTCTGTTACCAAAGATGGATAAAGACACTATAAGAAAACTATAGACCAATATCCTTGATGAATTGTGATGCAAAAACCCTAAAAGAAGAAACTAGGGAATTGAATTCAGCAGCACATTATAAGTATTAAACACCATGAAGTGGAATTTAATCCTGGGATGAAAGAATGGTTCCACATATGAAAATCAATTAATGGAATACATCACATTAACAAAAAGAAGGAAAAAACCACATAATCATTTCAACTGGTGCAAAAAAAGCATTTGACAAAATGACATACACTTTCATGATAAACATTTAGTAATCTGGGTATAGTAGGAAACTACTTCAATATAATAAAGGCCATTTATGAAAACCTCACAAGAAACATCCGGCTCAATGGTGATAGAAGGAAAGCTTTTCCTCTAAGACCATGAAGGGGGCAAGAATGCCCACTCTCACCAATTCTACTCAACATAGTATTAGCAGTCTTAGCCAGGTAAATTAAGCAAGAATAGAAATAAAAAGCAGCCATACTGAAAAGTAAGGTAATTTGCAGTTGACATTATCTTTTATGTAGAAAACCCTAAACATTCCATCCACACACACACACACCAAAAACAAAAACAAAAACACCTGTTAGACTGATAACTAAATTCAGTAAAGCTGCAATATAAAAAATTCACACACAAAAAATCAGTTGTGGTTCTGTACACTAACAGCACATAGTCCAAAAAGGATATTAAGAAAACAATTCCATTTATATAGCATCAAAAAGAATAAAACATATAGAAATAATCTCAACCAAGGAGGTGAGAGACTTATACACTGAAAACTATAAAACATTGCTGAAAGAAATTAAAGACACAAATAGATGGAAAGACATCCAGTGTTCATGTATTAAAAAATATAAGATTGTTATGATGTTCATAGTACCCAAGTGATCTATACATGCCCCACAATTTCTATCAAAATTCCAATAGCCTTTTTTTACAGAATTAAAAAAAATCCATCATAAAATTCATATTGAATTTCAAGGGAATCTAAATGCCATAAAATTTTGTTAAAGGACAACAAAGTTGAAGGATTCACATTTCCTGATTTATAAACATACTACAAAGTTACAGTATTCATAACAGTGTGGTTATGGCATAAAGACAAATAGAGCAATGAAATGGAGAAACCATAAATAAACCCTCATATATATGGTCAAATAATCTTCAACAATGTTGCTGTTAACTAATAAATGCATTACTTTTAGGATATTTATATAGCATTCTGTTATTTTTTATTATAGATACAGCAAATGAGACAAAACGTGAAATTGCTTTGTTAACTACAAAATCTGTAGTGCCACTTTTCATTGACTCATTAAGAGATTTCCCAACCTGGTTCTTAAAAGAATGGAAAGAAAAATTAACCTCCTTTGCAACTAGAGGTGACTGTGTGATCTAGTTCTGACCAATAAAATGTAAAGCAAGTCTACTTAGAGCTTCTGGAAAAGCTTTTTTTTCTTATATCTCCCCACCACCCCCATCCGCCGGCCAAAGTATGGTGAAAATAAAGCCCTTTCTGCTTCTCTCTTCCTTGTTCTCCGTAGTGTGACAAAATAATGCTTGGAGCTGCTCCAAACAAATTGTGACCATGAGAAAAAGTCCAGGAGAATAAAAGAGGTCCTAACCAAGGACCCAGACTTCACTGAAACACTCCTACTATGATGAGAAGACCTACCTCATGTTTTCTCTTTATGGGAGGAATAGGGATTGGTTAGGACACTATTAGTAAGGTTTTCTATTAATCACAGTCAAAGCCATTCCTAACAGGTACAACATCTTAATAATGTTGGCACTTAGCCTTCAAAACTTATAATTTATATACTAGTCCTTGGGAATTACTTATACATTGTTTTAAGTTTGTAATCATTACTAATCTGGGTTATTTTCTACTGGCCCAGACAGCAAAATATCTCATCTCTAAGTAAAACTAGGAAGAGATCACATAGTGTTAGAAACAGCATTGCTTTGTAGCCAGACACATTTAGGAAATAAACCCAGTCTTCTATTGACTCTGTGATATTCTGCCATACTTCTTAAGCTTTATTTTTCCAGTATGAAATGCAATCAGTATAATATCTATTTCACAGGATAGTGGCTACAATTAAATAAGATAGTATTTACAAAACGCATTAAAAAGTAGACAAAACAAAGTAAATGCTCAAAAAGTTAACTGCTTTCTAGCCTAATAATGATCCTTAGGGACTTGGAATCACTATATTAAGGATTCTACTAATACTATTATCTTTTTTGGCACTGTTAGCAAGTTCTTATTGATTCGTAGATCTCAGAATTGAATAATGAAGTTTTGAACATCAAAATTTATTTAGACATTAAAATTTGTGATCCTTTCCTTCCCTGTCTGAAACACAGCTAGTTGGTAAATTATTTGCCCAATATATTATTTACATCTGGTACCAAGAGAAGCAAGATAAGTGTGACATTACCATCACTTGTAGTATGTGGTTGAAATTCCAGTAGTTTTGTTATTAGTATAATATTGGTTTTGAATTAAGTGATTGACAATTATTACTTTCTATATGAGATATATTAGATTTCCTCATATGTCTATAAAATGATAATAACAGTCCTTGGATTGTGTGAAAATTAAATTAGAAGAGCTAAATATTGAACAGAATACTCCTCATGATGCCTAGAATCAGCTAGTTACTGTTAATTTAACTGTAGTTACTAATGTATCTATATCATCTTACATAATAGACTGTAAGGCAGTGTTTCTCAATCCTGGAAATACTAACATTTTGGACTGGATGATTTCTTGTTGGGGAAGAGGGGGTGTACTGTATATTCTAAGATGTTCAGCAACATCCCTGTCCTCCAGCCATGAGATGCCAGTAGCACCTCCCACCTCAGTTGTAACAATGAAAAAAGCCTCCAGACATTGCCAAATGTACCCTTGGGAGCAAAATGCAACCCCGCCACACCGCCCCAGTTAAGAACAACTTCTGTAATGCATCAAAGTGAGAAAAACAATACTTTGGATCTATGAGGCTTACAAGAAAAAATGTTAGTTGAATATATTTGAATATGTGTACAAACAAGCATTTACATCTATATTAATGATTCTACTATTAATGATTCTACTATTTTCTTTTTTGGCACTGTTAGCAAGTTCTTGTTGATTCATAGAGCTCAGAATTGAATAACAAAGTTTTCAACATCGAAATTTAATTAGACATTAAAATTTATACGCACATACTGTAATGCTTAATTGACATTGAAAGCTGAAGACATAATATTTAAGTAGCATAATTAAAATAGAAAAGAACTATTTTAGAGATGATTGTATACCATTCTATAATACTGAGAAAGCAGCCACAGAATGATTTCATGTAAATTTTCTATCTAGTGACTGAATTTTGGTTAGCCAAAAAATTTTAAATATCCTTGTGAGAATACCCATTGTATAATTTGAAAAATTCAATTTACCTTCAATTTAGCCAAGAGGCAAAGACAGAAAATCTCTGATGAAATAAATTATGCAGTTATATTGAACTGATGTGTATCCGTGTCAAAGAATAAAAGTGCACATTCTAAAATGATAGTGGCTACTATACATATCTGTACTTGAGATAAATGTGCAACTGATTTAGGCATGTTTTAATTTGTACATCTAGAATTTTTTAATGTCATCATATAAAGAAGTAATTTTTTTCTATCTAATTTCCCATTTTTATCTACATGGATAAAATGCATCATCTAAAATTCCAGAGGGGAAAAGAAAACTTTTGTTAATTTTTAAAATAATTACATTGATCTTTCTCTGGCCTGACCTCTATTATCATTAAACATTCAGATTATCTCCTTGTCAGAGGAAAAAAAATGTGTGAGAGTGAGTGTGTGTGTGCGTCTCCCCCGCTCTAGGTCCACCTGGTAATTCACTGGTTCAGAGTCAGCAAACCTATTTTATCATCTAAGTACTAAAGATCTCTTTAATATAAAACCTTTCCTTTTAAAAAATATGAACATTCCCATGCAGGGTAAGGAACACAGTCTTTTACACCAAAATATAAATTAAGCCAATCACTTTCTTTTCCTCTAAGGTGGAAGATAATTGAGAGAGCACAGAGGAAGAGAATATTTTGAGGATTAGGCAAATTGAGGATGGAACACTTGCACAAATCAATAAAATGACAGATTTTTGAGCCCAATGTTATTTGAGGTCCTACAGAAAACAAACAAACAACACGGTGCCACTGTAAATTCTACTAGCTCATATAATTCCTAATTTAGCTAAAGGAAGAAGAAAACAGCACTAATATTTAATGAATGTCTAGTATGAACATATTATGTGATTTAATACTTCCTGCAATCTAGTGATTGGTACATTTTCTGGATCTCATAGTTGAGGGAACTATGATTTCAACTTGGTCTAATTTTAGCAAGATGATAATCCATGCTATTTACACTCCACCAGGGTAGTTAAGGATCCTGTATAAAAACCTCAACGTATCACTTTTGGGAAGGAAGAAGAATTTTTAAAAGTTATCCACAGACATTTATTATAGGCATAGATTTGGTATTAGATAAATGAACAGATTTTTATTAGTAATGATAATAATGTTCAGCACTCTGAGAAGTTGCCTAATTAAAATTATTCAATAATTTATTAGTTCTGAAAGAGACTGCATATATAAATTATTGGTTAGATAATTCCCTATTTGACTCTAATTTGCTTATAAACCATTAAAGATGGTGTACTACCATTAACTTATGGGATCAAATAATAATTGTTTGTAAAAACAAAATGCTTAGTAACTTACAATGTATTTTCACTTACACCAACTAATTTGCTTCTCCTAACAACTATATGAGTAAGCCAAAAGGACTGATTCATTTACTGTTTGATAAAGTTTCATAATTCCAAACATTATTTAGAGCAGGGGTCCCCAATGCCGAGCCAGGGACCAGTATCAGTCCGTGGCCTGCTAGGAACTGGGCCGCACAGCAGGAGGTGAGTGGTGGGAGAGCAAGAGAAATTTCATCTGCTGCTCGCCATAGCTCCCCATCGCTCGCATTACCGCCTGAACCATCCCCACTGCCCCTGCTTCCGTGCAAAAATTTTCTTCCACGAAACTGGTCCCTGGTGCAAAAAGGTTGGGGACCACTGACTGAGAAGTATTTGTAATAATGTATACAATTATAACATGATGATCACGATTACTGTAAGCATAAAATCAAAAGGAAAATAAATAAAAATATATTAATATAAGGGTAAAGTTAATAAATCCATGTCAGAAAGTCCAATACGCCTACCAGAAATTAGTCACACATTTCAGAAAGGAACGTCTAGAAAATAAAACAGAGGGAAACACAATTAACATATGATTCTGATGATATAAGGGATAATAACAAAATAGTTGTGCAGGATTAATGAATTATTTTAATTAAAAAAGATAATTTTCTTCCCTTCTTCTACAATAGGAGAGTAAATAAAGCAGTAAACATCAACCTCAAAGACACCCTTCATTAGATGCCAATTCAGTTTCTTAGAGCTATTTATCATAATGCTTCTCAGTGTAGAAAGATGCTATATACCTAATGTATATTTCAATGGAAGCAAGTATTTATCTGTAGATGACAAAAGTCAACTTTAACATGGTCAATATTTAGATTTGGCCAAAGACAGAGAGTAAGTGGTAATATATAGAACTCAAAATGGATTTTTTTACACCAATTATAGAATATTTCCATGTAATGTGCTGTTTCTGTCTAGATATACACTGTCAACAACTATACCTTAGTATTTGGTTTACACACCTGCATACACTGATTGCTATGCCCTGAGGATACAGAGAACACTCTCCCACTTCTTAAGAATATATCATCAGTAAGTCAAAATAGGTACATAAAAAATAAAACCATGAACTATAACAGGGCATAAAAAATGGCTCTGAGTATATGGAAGAAGAGGGAAGGATAGCATTTATTCTTCTTATAGAGGGAAACTTAGATAAGCCTTCATAATAGTGCAAATACTTGTGCAGGATTTTGAGAGATGAAACAAATATATCTGAATTTCAACAGAAGGGCCGCACAGACAGAGGAAACATCAAAAACAATAGTTGTTGAAAGATTACAGCATATTAAGTAGAGCCTAGATGTTCTGGTGCAACAAGTTTATATAGAAAAGTGGAAGAAGACAGACTGGAAAAAGATAAAGAGAGGACTTGAAGGTTATACTGAAGAGCTTGATTTTTATTCTGCAAGCAAGGGAGAATTAATATAGATTTTAGTTAGGGATAGAACAAAATACATTTTCTCATTTGTACTCAGGTGAAAGATATAGCCCAATAGTAAGAAGACTAGTTAAGAAATTTCTTAACTTAAACTTTATCATATTTTGAACTTTAGCAATTAGTACATAAAGATTACACTAACTGGTATTATTTATGTTTGCAAGTCTGTGAATAACTACCCCTGATCCACAACAAGCAGATTTCCAGATTGCACACACTCTTGGTGGCACTGCTGGTTTCCCCATATCTTCTAAAAAAACAAATAAGAATACCACACTCTATATGGGTGGGGGTAGGGGGTATAATGTTGGCCAGAAGCCCAGATGTCTATGACCTGGAGGCAGAGTAGGAACACCCAGGACCAAGAATTGGGATGGGCCTCAAAAAAAAAAAAAAAAAAGAAAGAAAAGAATAAAAAGTAGTTGGGGCCTTAAAGCAAAGTCAAACTCTCTTTCTAAAGTGTCCCTAAAGGTAAGCAACAGAACTTCCAGCGATTAAAATCCTGAATGATCACACAAACACACAAGTGCACACACACAAATCATCACCAGACTGAGGAGAAAGAAACTACTGAAAGTCAAGACAAACAAACAGCATAATATTGGGTCACTAAAGACTTGCCAATTGTCATTATCCTATACAGAAAGCAGAATTATATGAAATGTTTAAAGAAATAATGATATGAATTATAGAAATGGTGAGAATAATTAACCATGAAAAATAACATAGTTGAGAATAATTTCCATAATTAAAAAATATAACTGATAAAATAAAAATTGTAATAGATTAGCTAAAGAAAGAATTAGAAATCTGGATGATATATCTAAACAATTTACCAAGAATGAAGTAAGGGAATCAAAAATACAAATGGCAAGTTAAAAGAAATAAAACACAAAATGGGAAGGCTTATCATAGAACTGTTTGGAATATAAATAATTTATGGTTCAAAGAGGAAGGACTTCATGGGTCAAGGGAAATTAAAAAACATTTTTAACTGAATAAAAATGAAAATAAAATATAACAAAATTTGTTGAGTGCAGCTAAAATAAAATATAACAAAATTTGTTGAGTGCTTAGAAATTTATGGTATGTATGTTTTTATTAGAAAAGAAGGTCTCAAATCAATGATCTACTTTAAGAACCTATAAGGACTTCCCTGGTGGTGCAGTGGTTGACTCCATGCTCCCAATGCTGGGGGCACGGCTTCGATCCCTCGCTGGGGAACTAAGATCCTGCATGCTTCATGGCCAATATATAAATATTAAAAAAAAAAAGAATCTAGGGACTTCCCTGGTGGCGCAGTGGATAAGAATCTGCCTGCCAATGCAGGGGACACTCAGTTCACACTACTGAGCCTGCACTGTAGAGCCTGCGTGCCACAACTACTGACCCACGAGCCTGCACGTGACAACTACTGAAGCCTGCACACCTAGAGCCCGTGCTCTGAAACAAGAGAAGCCACCTCAAGGAGAAGCCCGTGCACCACAACGAAGAGTAGCCTCCTCTCACCACAACTAGAGAAAGCTTGCGTGCAGCAATGATGACCCAACATGGCCAAAAATAAATAAAATTTTTTAAAATTAAAAATTAAAAAAGAATCTATAAAGAGCAAATTAAACACAAAGAAAGCATACAGAAGGAAATAGCAAAAACAAAAAGAGAAGTCAATGGAATTACAAAGCCAAAAATTAATAGATAATATCAATGAAACTAAAAGCTAGTATTTTGAAAGGATTATTATAATTGATTAATATCAAACCAAACTGACTAACAAATAAAAGGAGAAAATACAAATTACTGGTAACAGGAATAATAAAGAGAAAATATTACCAAGTCTATATAGACTTTAAAGAATAAAAAAGGAATGTTACAAAAAACGCTCTATACCCAGTAATTCAACAATTCATATAATTGAGTTTATTCAATTATATGAAATAGATAATTTTCTTTAAAAATGCAACTACCAAAGCTCACTCAAAATAAAATAGCTAACTTGAATAGTACTCTATTAAAGAGGGTGCATTTGTAATTTTTGCATTTGGATTTCTCCCAGTATTTCTGCCTGTCTTGGAATGAGGCACTGATTACTTTTTCGGCACAATCTTCTCAAGAATCTTTATACGGCAATTATCATTGGAAGATAGAGACAATGTCTCCCTCCAGACCATAGGTCAAGCATGTTTACTGCAATAGCAGCAGAAAACACACACATTCTTCCCACGCTCACATAGCATATGCACCAAAGTAAAACCTACCAACCTAGAATTCGGTATTCAGTGAAATTATCCTTCAAAGGTGAAGGAGTAATAGAGACTCGTGATAAAATACATCTTAACAAATTTAAAACAACAGAAATTATATAAAGTATATTCTCAGCCGGCAATGAATTAAATTAGAAATCAATAACAGAAAGATGGCCAAAAAAATCCCCAAATATTTGGACATTAAACGAAACACTTCTAAGTACCACATGGGTCAAAATTAAAAGATGGGAAAAATTTAAATATATTTTAACTAAAATAAAATGAAAATACAAATTACCAACATTTATGGAAGCAGCGAAAGCAGTGAACTAGAAGGAAGTATATAGTATTGAATACATATATTAGAAAAGAGGAGACCTAAAATCAATAATCTAAGTGTTCACCTTAGGAATCTAGAGAAAAAAATATTAAAATTACGACTAAAGCAAACAGAAAATAAAATTAGCACAGAGCCAATGAAATTGAAAACAGTAAATCAACAGAGAAAACCAATGAAACCAAAAACTTAACCTTTAAAAGGATCAATAAATTGATAAACTTCTAGCCAGGGTAACTATGAGAAAAACAAGAAACAAACTGCTAATATCAGAAATGAAGGAGGGGTCATCACTAGTGATCCCATGGACATTAAAAGAGTAATAAGAAAATATTATGAACAACTCTTTGCTCAGAAATAAAACTTAGAAAAAATGGAACAATTCCATTAGCATTTTCTAAAATTCAAAACCTTAGGCATAAATTTAATATGTACAAGATCAATATGAGGAAAACTACACATTTCTGCTGAGAGAGACAAAGACCTTATTATACCATCTACAAAAATTAACTCAAATGAATCATATACTTAATGGTAAAATACAAACTATAACAATTTTGGAAAAATTCTATGTAACCCTGGGTTTGGAGAAAAGATTTTAGTTACAACACCAAAAGCACAATCCATGAAATAAAAAAAATCTGTAAGTTGAACTTGAGTGAAATTTTTAAAAATTCTGTTCTGCCAAAACTCTGTTAAGAGAATGAGAAGACAAGCCATAGACTAGGAGGAAATGTCTGTAAAACACATATCTGATAAAGAACTTGTATCAAAAATATACAAATACACAGACTTTTTAAACTCAATAATAAGAAAAACAGCTCAATTTAAAAAAGGACAAAAGATCTGAACAGACACCTCACCAAAGATTTACAGGTGGGAAATATATATGAGAAAAGATGCTCGACATTACATGTCATCAGGGTATTGCATATTGAAACAACAATAAAATCTACTGAAGACACTGGCTCTTGACTAAAAAACCCACGGGTGATTTTTTTTCAAGCCCAACCACAGACAATGACAGAGGCTTTACCTGACAGGCCACACAGAGGAGAACTTCCCTTCCCCAACCATTCACTACCATCTTTAAAGGGAGCCGTAGTCAAGGATTTAGACTCTCCTGGGCAGCCACGTCCTTATGGATATTTGCATTCCTAGCCCAGGTGCCTGCATTCTGAAGGTCTCTTTATCTGGAACTTTGGGCCAATGCCTTCCTCAGGTACCTCAGCCAAAACACCTTTATGGGAGCACAGGAGGTAACTTAAAAACTCTTTCTCTACTCTGACTCAGTACTTTTCCACTCCTAGCCCTCCTCCCTCTCGCTCCCCACTCGACCCCAGGTCCATAAAACTACAGGAACCTTTTGTTCAGGGCTCCTTTGACAGTAAGAGGATTCCCACATCTGTGCTCTTCCACCTCACCCTTGATACATACTGTTAAGTGAAAGAAGCCAATCTGAAAAGGTTACAGCTGGTAGTTTGTGGTCTCACCTGTCTTGATTAAATCTGCATGCATTTGCAAAAGGCAAAACTATAGAGGACAGCAAAAAGCTCAGTGTTCGCCAGGGGCTCAGGGGTTTTGAGGGTGGTATGAATAAATGAAGCACAGGGGACTTTGAGAGCAGTGAAACTAGTCTGTATGATACTGTAATGATGGATATGTGATATTGTTCATTTGCCTAAACCCATAGAACTATATAACACAGAGAGTGAACTTTAATTTAAACTACGGAATTTAGATAATAATAATGCATCAAGACTGGTTCATTTATTGTAACAAATATACTACATTAATGATGCAGGATGCTGATATTAGGGAAACTGCAGAGAGTATATGAGTATTATCTTAATACCTGCTCTTTTTTTTGTTTGTTCTTTGGGGTTTTGTGTTTTTTATTCTATGTATACATATGTATAGACAAGACACAGACTGTGATTTTTGCAAGGCACATATCTTAAAAAACACCTGTATTCAAAAAAAGAGAAGTAGACTCACAGATATAGAGAACAAAGTAGTGGTTACTAGTGAGGAGAGGGAAGGGGGGAGGGGCAATATAAGGGTAGGGGATTAAGAGGTACAAACTATTAGATATGAAATAAGCTATAAGGATATATTGTACAATGCAGGAAATATAGCAAATGTTTTATAATAAGTGAAATATATTCTTTAAAAACTGTAAATCACTGTATTGTATGCCTGTAACATATAATATTGTATTCATCTTTACTTCAATTAAAAATGAGGAAAAACAATGAGGTATTACCTCACAACACTTAGAATGGGCATCATCAGAAAATCTACAAACAACAAATGCTGGAGAGGGTGTGGAGAAAAGGGAACCCTCTTGCACTGTTGGTGGGAATGTAAATTGATACAGCCACTATGGAAAACAGTATGGAGGTTCCTTAAAAAACTAAAAATACAATTACCATATGACCCAGCAATCCCATTACTGGGCATATACCCAGAGAAAACCATAGTTCAAAAAGACACATGCACCCCAAAGTTCATTGCAGCACTATTTACAATAGTCAGGTCATGGAAGCACCTTAAGCGCCCATCAACAGATGAATGGATAGAGAAGATGTGGTATCTATATACAATGGAATATTACTCAGCCATAAAAAGGAATGAAACTGGGTCATTTGTAAAGACGTGGATGGATCTAGAGACTGTCATACAGAGTGAAGTAAGTCAGAAAGAGAAAAACAAATATCGTATATTAACGCATATATGTGGAACCTAGAAAAATGGTACAGATGAACCGGTTTGCAGGGCAGAAATTGAGACACAGATGTAGAGAACTAACGTATGGACACCAAGGGGGGAAAGTGGAGGGGGGTTGTGGTGGTTGTGGGATGAATTGAGAGACTGGGATTGACATATATACACTAATATGTATAAAATAGATAATAAGAACCTGCTGTGTAAAAATATAAATAAAATTCAAAAATTCGAAAAAAAGAAAAATATATTCAATTCTAAAAAAATAAAAACACGTGTATTCAGTCTATATCAAGGACCCTCACAACTCATTAATTAGAAAAACAAAGTGTTCTACCAAAACAAACGTATGGATGGCAAGAAATGAAAACATGCCCAACATCATTCATCACTAATTAAAGGCAACTGCAAATTAAAACCACAATCAGTTACTACTGTGCGCCTATTAGAAAGGCTAAACCAAAACCAAAAATGTTATAGCAATATTAAGTTCTGATGATGTTACACAATATCTGGAACTCTCATTTACTACAAAAAATAACTGTAAGAAGAATGAAGCAATATTCTTTGTCATTAACCTACTGGTTGGAAAGCAATACAGTATAGTCACATTAGAAAACAGTTTAGCAGCTTCTAATAAACATACACTTTCCACACATCTCAGCATACCATTCCTAAGTATTTGTCTGAGAGAAATAAAGCCTCATGTTCTCACAAAATCCTGTATTTGAATGTTTATACCAGCTTTATTCATAAGTCCTGAAAAACCCCAAACTATAAACAACACATTCGATCATTAAAAGAGCCAGGAGGCAGCGGCTCAGGAGGGTGGACATCTCCCAACTCGCATTACCCTCAGCCTTACCTTTGCAGAACAGTTAAAGGATAGGAGGATTTGGAATAAGCACCATTCTGAGTCAATAATTTGGGGGAGAAGTTAGATACATTAACTCACTCAGCATATATTCTGGTGTCTTCCTGGTGATTTCCTGTATCGCAGAGATGGAGAGTCACAAGCTACATTTCCCAGAATTCCTTAGCTCTAGGTTTGTGGTTGAGATTACACAAATCAGAAGCACCTGCAGACAAGAGGAACTGAAGTAAGTAAGGAAAGAAAGAAGCAGGCCTTGAGGTTTCCAATTTGCTGATTGGGTTTTATCAGATGCTGACTTGTCTGGAGCCAGAAGCTGCAGCTGAGGTTTCCAATTATGTAGGCATCTTACTGACGTTGGCAAGATCATCAACTCCCTTGGAGCCTCAGTTATATGGCGTGGCTTTGAGAAACCAACCTCCACAGTCAGCCTAAACCTTGTTTCTTCAGCCTTCTAACAAATCTGAAATCCATTTATTTCCATTTAGTATTTTTCTTTCTGCATCAACTAGCTAGGGTGAAGTGTATCTGCTATATGTTGAACCTAGACTGATATAAATGGAAAATTAAATAACAGTCTTTGAATGAGAACTTGCTCTGTACTGCCGTATAATTTTGAAAAGCTTCTCTTCCCTTAGTCATGTTTTTCTTCATTTAATAAGGTTCAGTAAGGTATAATGTATTCCTAAGTGGGAACCAAAATGGATGTTGTCTGCTGGCAAACAAGAAGACCTCCATTAAAGTTAGCAGTGCTACTCCAAACTGTCACTGATTGTCACTGTCACAATGCTACTCTTATTTTAGTCTTCTTCAGAGGACTTTTCAATACTTGATGTTACATCAACTGAGAATCACACAAATAACACAGACTTAGGGTATATAAGGTAATTTGGTGATTAGATCCTATCTTTGAAGAGGGAAAAAAAACAAGTTCTTTTGAGGGAGACAGGGAATGAATGACTAGATAGATACCTCATTTGGGATTTTTTCACTTCCATATACAACACACATTTTTTTAAAAAAATTGTCTATTTTTAGTCTATTTTTAAGTGAAAACACAATCTTATTTTTTGGATAAAATGGTTCATTCAACAAATATTCCTGGAAAGAAATTATAATGAACAACCACATAATTATATAACTTGATAGCAATACAACTCCTTCCACTTCAAAGAAACAGGTATCAACAATATGCACACTATTAATGGATAATTTTCCAAAAAAAGGTAAAATCATAAGACATACAGCTATTAAAAAAACCCCACGTATTAAAGATTTTAACTGATTATGTGAGGTACCTGTTTTAGATGTTATAAGCAGTTCAAATGAAAAGTTAGAGAAATGCAAATTTACAGGAAGTAAAGGAATATTGAAATTAAACTTGCAAATGGACATGAAAATGATTTTGTCCATGGTGGAGAAGGAAATCAACTGAATCTCCACTGGACATAATTTATTTTCCATGTTTAGAAAATAATTATTTTGCATTACTATCAGTTATCTGCAACTTACAGACTGTAAGGTAGCTCAAAAGCAATGCCAGATCAGAATCAGATAACCCAGATGGGTATACAATAAGTCAGGGGTCAGTAAACTACAGCCCGAAGGCCAAATTCTGGCCCTCACCTGTTTTTTTTTATTTTGTTCCCCAATTTTTTTATTGTGGTAAAATACATATAACATAAAATTTACCATCTTAACCATTTTTTAAATTTGCAGTTTAGTGGGTTTAAGCACATTTATGTTGTTGTATAACCATTACCATTATCCATGTCAAGAACTTTTTTCATCTTGGAAAATTGAAATCCTAGACATTAAACAATAATTCCCCATTCTACTTTGTCTGTATGATTTAATAATGTCTGTTTTTTACCCATGAAATAAACAAGCTAAAATAATTAAGGACTCTTTTTCTTTTTTTCTTTACAGAATAAGTAGAAGAAGAACTAAACATTCTTTTTCATAAACCTTCCAAGTGACAATCCTATAACTTACACAGCTAAATATTTTTGATAGCACGTACTGCATGATGCTTTAGTTTTAACACATATCAAATGTGTATTTATTTGGCTATATCCTCCCTGGGGTATAAACTCCAAGGGAAAAAGACCATGTTTTTAATACTATATTCCTAGCACCTAGAACAGGGCCTGGTAAATATTTGCAGAATGAATGAATGAATGAATGAATGAATGAATGAATGAAAAGTTCCTTATTACCACAGCGTCCAGCCCCTTATACTCATTTACATTTAACAACCTTCTGCTGGCAAATTTTCAGTGAGGAAGTTGTGTCTGTGCACACAGGCATTTGTATGTGTACGACTTGTCCAATATGTGTTTTCTGTAATACAACCATGGTAAGAATTTTATCTCAGTTTCCTTAGTTGTCATCTCTACCCCTTTATGCCAGAGATTGATGTTGCACAGAGATACTTTGTTTGGTTTATACAATGTCATAAAGGCATTTCTACAGATTGGAAATATTTAAAAAGCAGAATATTTTCCCTGAAAAAATCCAGATTTCTGGCTTCTGTTGAACAATCTGTTACAACACAGGACCTACAATTGTTCATGACAGCCATTAGCTATATCTGAAGAGCTACTCTACCTATAGACAGGGCATGTATTTCTGGCCTGCTCTCCTCATTTAAGTCACCTGCTTGTCCCCTGTACGCATTTGACTTTTTGACCCCTGCTGTAAGTCACTGTTGGCAGTTGTAGCTTCCTTTTTGTTTTGATTTGCATTTTGAGAATGTACACAGAAGTATGGTAACTGTCAGGGTCATATGTTGCTGATTGAAGAAATGGAGTCTCTGTTATAACATCCCTGTTAAAACCAAGGGATCTAGAGGATATGTAAAATGTATAAAAATAGTATAAAATGTGTGTTAATGTTATGTAAAATCATTTTATAGCCCTTCCACCTTGGAAATACTTGAGTCTCCATTTCACCTACTGTATTAGAATCATAATGTGATGCTAGGTAAAAAGGAAGAAGACATTTTTTGATGTATTCATTATGGTATGGAATGATTTCTGATTCATCTTCATTTTATGCCTATGTTTGAATGATACATTCATTTTGCATCACATGTGTGTGAAAATTCTGAAACATATTTCAATTACAGATTTGCTGTATTTTTTTAAAAATCCAGTTAATTTAGCAGTAAGAGAGCTGTTATATAGACCTCATCAATAATTACACAGAAGGGTCTGTTAGACTAACAGATGCTCTAACAGTATAAACAAAATGTTTTGTTTAGAGTTCTTTTTAACTTTACATATTTAATTTTAATAATATTTTAGTTGAGTTATCATCATTTATAGCACTGCAAATTTAAACACACACAGCATGAAATTTTTATAATTATGAAATGTATAGTATTTTAGGACACAGTTATCTATGAATTGATTAGTTGTGGGACAGAATATATCCTACAGTTAGAGTGCAATCTAAAATTCTGGATAGATATAAAGGCAAAATAAGTTGTTGAATGATCCAATTTAATAAAGCTTTATCTATACTGGTGAGACATTGTTAGAGCCCAAAACAATAAATTTTATTTTCAAATATTTTTCAAATCTTGGAACCTCTTATTGCAAAATAATAATAATTCATCATATTTGGGTAGTTATTTAACATTTTCAAGCCATTTTAATTCGGGTTACCTCCTTCAACCAAATACAGAAGAGATCATTCTTTCAACATAATTGTAACTCCAATTTGTTTTTAAGAGCTAGATGTCATTCTACATGAAAAACCCACACCCTATCTGTACACTAATTAGAACCAACAGACAATTTGCTTGGAAATTCTCTGAATCAAAAGTTTATAACCTGTGTCCTGTGGGCTATATTTGGTCATAAACATTTTATCTTTTACCCATATGGTAGTTTAAAGTTTATTTGAAATGGTTGTCAATATATGAATATTTAGAGATTTCTCAAAATATTTTATTTTAATCTTCTTTCAAAACAACATAAAGATCAGCACAGAGTCCGCCTACCCTCATAGAAATAATCAGCTGTAACAGGATAGTGACTGCTTGCCTGTTAGCACTCTACAGTTAGTTTCACTCTAAAGGGCCAACTGCAGTCATTTATATTGAAACACTATGTGCCCTTCTGGTGTTGTCCTTCCAGTAGTTTTCAAACTTGGTGCACATGCTAATCACCTGGTAGAACTTTTCAAAGTATGAATTCCCTTTATCCATCATGAACAATTAAGTCAGAATCTCTGAGGAAGTGGTCAGAAGAAGTTTTCTAAGCTCCCTGGGTGATTCTAACGTACATCCAGGTTTGAGACCCACAATTCTCGAGTTTTCTGCCTATGTTCTAATTCACTGGAGCTCAAAGCATGGTCATTCATATCATCTACAAAATCATATTCTCTGGAGGTTGTACCCAAGAACTGAGTCTAACACAGTTTCCAGGAAAGCACTTCTCTAATTCACTACAACCCATGTGTACCTAAAGCAGAGCTACAAGTGAAAGAATCTCATCTTTGATTTTTCCCTCTGCTATTTGGCATCTTTCCTCAAACCTAGACAAAGGTCCTAGTATCACTGGATGCTCTCTACTGTTCTAGAGCTTCTCAATGTAAGGCCCCATCTAAGCTTGTCTTCTACACCAGTTCTATGTACTTCAAATTTACCTTTACCTCTTCAGACCTTATTCAATTGAAGATCCATTTCCTCCAGAGTGGTTGTAGAAGGAAAACAATCTGATATTAATTTTACAATTATGATTACAACTTTGGTTATCCTTACAGAGGATTTGAATTTTCAAAGAGGGGTTGTTCACATACATAAATGTCAAATTTCCGGAATTTCAGTTACTGTAGGGAACACTTTAGGGGGTAAGCAGGAGATACAACTTATTTTGCATTCAAGCCTCTTATCTAGTAACTGATCAAACTCTGTATTATAAATTTGGACTAGATTAGGAACCAAGATGACAGATAGAAGGACGTGCTCTCACTCCCTCTTGCGAGAAAACCAGAATCACAACTAGCTGCTGGACAATCATCGACAGGAAGACACTGGAACTCACCAAAAATATACCCCACATCCAAAGACAAAGGAGAAGCCACGATGAGATTGTAGGAGGGGTGCAATCACAGAAAAATCAAATCCCATAACTGCTGGGTGGGTGACTCACAGACTATAGAACACTTATACCACAGAAGTCCACCCACTGGAGTGAAGGTTCTGAGCCCCACGTCAGGTTCCCAACCTGGGGGTCTGGCAACGGGAGGAGGAATTCCTAGAGAATCAGACTTTGAAGGCTAGGGGATTTGATTGCAGGACTTCGACGGGATGAAAGAGACTCCACTCTTGGAGGGCACACACAAAGTAGTGTGCAAATCGGGACCCAGGAGAAGGAGCACTGAGCCCAAGAGAGACTGAACCAGACCTACCTGCTAGTGTTGGAGGGTCTCCTGCAGAGGCAGGTGGTGGTTGTGGCTCACGGTGGGGACAAGGACACTGGCAGCAGAAGTTCTGCGAAGTACTCCTTGGTGTAAGCCTTCCCAGAGTCTGCCATTAGCACCACCAAAGAGCCCAGGTAGGTTCTAGTGTTGGGTTGCCTCAGGCCAAATAACCAACAGGGAGGGAACCCAGCTCCACCCATGAGCAGTCAAGTGGATTAAAGTTTTACTGAGCTCTGCCAAGCAGAGCACCAGTCAGCTCTACCCACCACCAGTCCCTCTCAACAGGAAACTTGCACAAACCTCTTAGATACCCTCATCCACCAGAGGGCAGACAGCAGAAGCCAGAAGAACTACAATCCTGCAGCCTGTGGAACAAAGACCACATTCACAGAAAGACACACAAAATGAAAAGGGAGAGAGCTATGTACCAGATGAAAGAACAAGATAAAACCCTAGAAAAACAACTAAACGAAGTGGAGATAGGCAACCTTCCAGAAAAAGAATTCAGAATAATGATAGTGAAGATGATCCTGGACCTTGGAGTCAAATGGAGTCAAATGGAGGCAAAGATCGAGAAGATGCAAGAAATGTTTAACAAAGACCTAGAGGAATAAAAGAATAAACACCTAGAAGAATTAAAGAATAAACAAACAAAGATGAAAAATACAATAACTGAAATGAAAATACACTAGAAGGAATCAATAGCAGAATAACTGAGGCAGAAGAACGGATAAGTGACCTGGAATACAGGGTGGTAGAATTCACTGCCACAGAACAGAATAAAAATTAATGAAAGAAAAGAAGATGGCCTAAGAGACCTCTGGGACAATATTAAATGCACCAACATTCACATTATATGGGTCCCAGAAGAGAAGAGAGAGAGAAAGGACCCGAGAAAATATTTGAAGAAATTACAGTCTAACACTTCCCTAAACATAGGAAAGGAAATAGCCAGCAAAATCAAGGAAGTGCAGAGAGTCCCAGGGAGGATAAACCCAAGGAGAAATACACAGAGACACACAGGATTCAAATTGACAGAAATTAAAGACAAAGAAAAATTATTGAAAGCAACAAGGGAAAAATGACAAATAACATACAAGGGAACTCCCATAAGGTTAACAGCTGATTTCTCAGCAGAAACTCTACAAGCCAGAAGGGAGTGGCAAGATATAGTTAAAGTGATGAAAGGGAAGAACATACAAACAAGAATACACTACCCAGCAAGGATCTCATTCACATTCAAAGGAGAAAACAAAAGCTTTACAGACAAGCAAAGCTAAGAGAATTCAGCACCATCAAACCAGCTTTACAACAAATGCTAAAGGAAGTTCTCTAAGTGGGAAACACAAGAGAAGAAAAGGACCTACAAAAACAAACCGAAAACAATTAAGAAAATGCTAATAGGAACATACATATCGATAATTACCTTAAACGTGAATGGATTAAATGCTCCAACCAAAAGACACAGGCTTACTGAATGGATACAAAACAAGCCCATATATATGCTGTCTACAAGAGACCCACTTCAGATGTAAGGACACATACAGACTGAAAGTGAGGGGATGGAAAAAGATATTCCATGAAATGGAAATCAAGAGAAAGCTGGAGTAGCAATACTCACATCAGATAAAATAGACTTTAAAATAAAGAATGTTACAAGAGACAAGGAAGGACACTACATGATGATCAAGGGATCAATCCAAGAGGAAGATATAACAATTATACATATATATACACCCAACATAAGGCCACTGCTAACAGCTATAAAAGAGGAAACTGACAATAACACAATAACAGTGAGGGACTTTAACAATTCACTTACACCAATGGACAGATCATCCACACAGAAAATGAATAAGGAAACACAAGCATTAAATGACACATTAGACCAGATAGATTTAATTGATATTTACAGGATATTCCATCCAAAAACAGCAGATTACATTTTCTTCTCAAGTGCACACAGAACATTCTCCAGGATAGATCACATCTTGGGTGACAAATGAAGCCTCAGTAAAATTAAGAATACGAAATCATATCAAGCATCTTTTCCGACCACAACGCTATGAGATCAGAAATCAATTACAGGGAAAACAATGTAAAAAGCACAAAAACATGGAGGCTAAACAATACGTTACTAAATAACCAAGAGCTCACTGAAGAAATCAAAGAGGAAATTAAAATATACCTATAGAAAAATGACAATGAAAACACGATGATCCAAAACCTATAGGATGCCACAAAAGCAGTTCTAAGAGGGAAGTTTATAGCTATATAAGCCTACCTCAAGAAACAAATAAAATCTCAAGTAAATAATCTAACCTTGTTCCTAGAGGAACTAGAGGAAGAAGAACAAACAAAACCCAACGTTAGCAGAAGGAAAGAAATCATAAAGATCAGAGCAGAAATAAATGAAATAGAAACAAAGAAAACAATAGCAAAGATCAATAAAACTAAAACCTGGTTCTTTGAGAAGATAAACAAAATGGATAAACCATTAGCCAGACTCATCAAGAAAAAGAGGGAGAGGACTCAAATCAATAAAATTAGGAATGAAGAAGGAGAAGTTACAATGGAAACCATGGAAATACAAAGCGTCATAAGAGACTACTACAAGCAACTCTATGCCAATAAAATGGACAACCTGGAAGAAATGGACAAATTCTTAGAAAGGTATAACCTTCCAAGACTGAACCAGGAAGAAACAGAAAATATGAACAGACCAATCACAAGAAATGAAATTGAAACTGTGATTAAAAATCTTCCAACAAACAGACGTCCAGGACCAGATGGCTTCACATGTGAATTCTATCAACCATTTACAGAACAGCTAACACCCATCCTTCTCAAACTCGTCCAAAAATTGCAGAGGAAGGACCACTCCCAAACTCATTCTGAGAGGCCACCATCACCCTGATACCAAAACCAGACAAAGATACTACAAAAAAAGAAAATTACAGACCAATACCACTGATGAATATAGATTCAAAAATCCTCAACCAAATACTAGCAAACAGAATCCAACAACACATTAAAAGGATCATACACCATCATTAAGTGGGATTTATCCCAGGGATAAAAGGATCATGCACCATGATCAAGTGGGATTTATCCCAGGGATGCAAGGATTCTTCAATATACACAAATCAATCAATGTGATACACCATATTAACAAAATGAAGAATAAAAACCATATGATCATCTCAATAGATGCAGTAAAAGCTTTTGACAAAATTCAACACACATTTATGATAAAAACTCTCCAGAAAGTGGGCATAGAGGGAACCTACCTCAACATAATAAAAGCCATGTATGAAACACCACAGCAAACATCATTCTCAATGTAGGAAAACTGAAAGCATTTCCTCTAAGATCAGGAATGAGAAAAGGATGTCCACTCTCACCACTATTATTCAACATAGTTTTGGAAGTCCTAGACACAGCAATCAGAGAAGAAAAAGAAATAAAAGGAATACAAATTGGAAAACAAGAAGTAAAACTGTCACTGTTTGCTGATGACATGATACTATACATAGAGAATCCTAAAAATGCCACCAGAAAACTACTAGAGCTAATCAATTAATTTGGTAAAGTTGCAGGATACAAAATTAATGCACAGAAATCTCTTGCATTCCTATATACTAATGATGAAAAATCTGAAAGAGAAATTAAGGAAACACTCCCATTTACCATTGCAACAAAAAGAATAAAATACCTAGGAATAATCCTACCTAGGGAGACAAAAGACCTGTATGCAGAAAACTATGACACTGATGAAAGAAATTAATGATGATACCAACAGATGGAGAGATACACCATGTTCTTGGATTGGAAGAATCAACATTTTGAAAATGACTATACTACCCAAAGCAATCTACAGATTCAATGAAATCCCTATCAAATTACCAATGGCATTTTTTACGGAACTAAAACAAAAAATCTTAAAATGTGTATGGAGACAAAAAAGACCCCAAATAGCAAAAGCAGTCTTGAGGGAAATACACAGAGCTGGAGGAATCAGACTCCCTGACTTCAGACTATACTACAAAGCTACAGTAATCAAGACAATATGGTACTGGCACAAAAACAGAAACACAGATCAATGGAACAAGATAGAAAGCCCAGAGATAAACCCACTCACCTATGGTCAACTAATCTACGACAAAGGAGGCAAGGATATACAATGGAGAAAAGACAATAAGTGGTGCCAGGAAAACTGGACAGCTACCTGTAAAAGAATGAAATTAGAACACTCCCTAACACCATACACAAAAATAAACTCAAAATGGATTAGAGACCTAAATGTAAGACTGGACACTATAAAACTCTTAGAGGAAAACACAGGAAGAAAACTCTATGACATAAATCACAGCAAGATCTTTTTTGATCCACCTCTTAGAGTAATGGAAATAAAAACAAAAGTAAACAAATGTGACCTAATGAAACTTAAAAGCTTTTGCACAGCAAAGGAAACCATAAACAAGATGAAAAGACAACCCTCAGAATGGGCGAAAATATTTGGAAATGAATCAACAGACAAAGGATTATTCTTCAAAATATATAAACAGCACATGCAGCTCAATATTAAAAAAACAAACAACCCAATCCAAAAATGGGCAGAAGACCTAAGTAGACATTTCTCCAAAGAAGACATACAGATGGCCAAGAAGCACATGAAAAGCTGCTCAACATCACTAATTATTAGAGAAATGCAAATTAAAACTACAATGAGGTATCACCTCACACCAGTTAGAATGGGCATCATCAGAAAATCTACAAACAACAAATGCTGGAGAGGGTGTGGAGAAAAGGGAACCCTCTTGCACTGTTGGTGGGAATGTAAATTGATACAGCCACTATGGAAAACAGTATGGAGGTTCCTTAAAAAACTAAAAATACAATTACCATATGACCCAGCAATCCCACTACTGGGCACATACCCAGAGCAAACCATAGTTCAAAAAGACACATGCACCCCAATGTTCATTGCAGCACTATTTACAATAGTCAGGTCATGGAAGTACCCTAAATGCCCATCAACAGATGAATGGATAGAGAAGATGTGGTACATATATACAATGGAATATTACTCAGCCATAAAAAGGAATGAAACTGGGTCATTTGTAGAGACGTGGATGGATCTAGAGACTGTCATACAGAGTGAAGTAAGTCAGAAAGATAAAAACAAATATCGCATATTAACGCATACATGTGGAACCTAGAGAAATGGTACAGATGAACTGGTTTGTAGGGGAGAAAGTGAGACACAGATGTAGAGAACAAACATATGGACACCAAGGGGGAAAGTGGTGGTGGGGTGGGGATGCTGGTGTGATGAATTGGGCGTTTGGGATTGATATGTATACACTGATGTGTATAAAATTGATGACTAATAATGATCTGCTGTATAAAAAAAATTAAATAAAATTCAAAAACTTAATTAAATTAATAACTATAAATTTTGACTAAAATACCACTGAAATTCCCTAGACATAAGTACATCTTAGACCTGATTCTGTTATGACCTTGGGTCCATATTTTCTACATTTATGCTCCATTTTCCCTGGACCTAATTTTATGTATCCATAAGCTAGGAAGGTTTGAGAAAGCCTATGTTTGTTGTTTGTCTGTTGGCTAAGGAGCTCTTTATTCAAACAAAATATCATGAAATCCCATTTTATAAAATAGCTAAAAGAGAAATTAATAAATTCAAAAAGAGGGACACAGAGCATAGTTATTAGTTCACCGGTTCTCCCTCCTTTTGACTTCAAGCAAATAGGCAGGGGAAAAAAAAAAAAATGGAAAAAGAACTGTTCTTGGGGGAAAAAATGATCCCTTGCATTACTTTTTTGATAAAGTTAGAATTACTAAAATCTAACTACCTTCATATTTGTACAACACCTTTGCATTTTAGCAGTCAGACAAATTAGATTAGTAGCATAGGACAAATTAAAATTTGTACAGTTGAAACTGGTATAATTTCTTATATTACAAGATAGCATTTATTTAAACCATAGTGTTTCAACAAAAACGTTACATGATTAAAATGAATTGTTGGCAATTTTCATGAAAACACTTCAAGGTAGTTATTACTACCTGCATTTTGTAGAAGAGGAAATAAAGTCATACATACTTCTTGTAAGAGGCAGATCCTGTTTCATAACCAGTGTTCACCTTGGTTAAAAGACCATGTTTCACCCATTGCTGGACACTACCACCGATTAGTGAACACAAAACGTTTCAGACACATATTTCAGGGTCATTTTGTTTGATGTCCTTAGTTAGTGAAGGAATTTGGAGTGTGTTTTACTGCTGTTGGGAATACAGTATATTGAAGTAATAAGAAAGACCACCCACTGAAGTTGGACAGTTTTAGTTTTACCAAATACTCTGAACTTTTATTTTCTCACTTACAAAATAGGGTTACAATCCTTACCTTGCAGAATTGTTGGAAGAAGGAAATACAGTATTTGCAGGCAAGAAGAATGCCTGGCATATAAATGGTATTTTAAAAGGTTAGTTTCATTCCTCTCCATTTATTTAAGTTTGCATGTTTTGCATTGGATTGGCGCCATAAGTAAGAGTTAAACATTTCAATGGAATTTTGACATTATTAAATGTGGAGGGGTTTAATACAAATATTATATGCCTAATAGAATTATAGGAGCCTTGCTAGCTTTACAAAATTAATTGCAGAACTGGCACAAATAAAACCGAAAATAAGGGGAGTGGTTTTTTTCAGTTGTTTTTTTGGGTGGTCCATATGTTTCAGATGAGAAATAAGTTATAAAAAATGATGAAGTACTTTTTAAATATAAAAAGATTAATACTAATGTTTGGAAAAGCTAAATCTCTACAAATAAATTACCCTTAAAATGGAACTAAATGTTTGTGTCTCTATGTTCTCCAATTTTCAAATTAATTTCCCCTACAGATTGAGTATGCAGGATAAATAATTTAGCTTTCTATTTGAAGAAAATAGGATGACTATGAATAAATGTTATTTTCCTTTGAATAATAAATACTATTCTATATTTTACAAATACATTTTGATAGGTTTTTCTTTTTTTTTGATTGAGCTTGTAATTTTTCAGCCACTTTGGAAGCCAGTTTGGCAGTTCCTTAGAAAACTATACATACTCTTATTATCATTTCTGTACTTGCATTCCTTGGTCTTCACCCAAAGGAGTTAAGAAGTTATGTTCACACAAAAACATGGACATGGATGTATGTAGGAGCTTTATTCAAAATTGGCAAAACTTAGAAGCAACCAAGATGTCCTTCGTTAGGTGAATGAATAAATAAACTGTGGTACATCCGGAGAGTGGAATATTATTCAGTGCCAAAAAGAAGTGAACTATCAAGCCATGAAAAAACATGGAGTAACCTAAATGCATATTGCTAAGTGAAAGGAGCCAATCTGAAAAGGCAAAACTATGGAGACAGTAAAAAGATCAGTGGTTACCAGGGGTTGGAGAGACGTAAAGATGAATAGGCAGAGCACAGAGGATTTTTAGGGTGCTAAAACTATTCTGTATGATACTAAAATGATGGATATATGTTATTATTCATTTGTCAAAACTCATAAAATGTACAACACCAAGAGTGAACCCTAATGTAAACCACAGAGTCTGGATGATAATGATGTGCTAATGTGGGTCATCAATGGTAACAAATGCACCATTCTAGTGGGGGATGCTGACAGTGGTAGGAGAGGCTGTACAGGTGTGGAGACAGGGAATATATGGGAACTCCTTGCAGTGTCTGCTCCATTTTGCTGTGAACCTAAAAATAGTTTATTAATTTAAAAAAATTTACAAAAAAATACATCTTCAGCTCCCCATCTTCATGGTTAATGGAGAAGGAAAGACTAAAAGAAGCAACACAGTAACCCAGGTCTCAAAGAAAATTTCATTGGCTTAGAATTTGTCCCTAGTCTCTGCGTACACAAATACCCTTCAAAACGGCTTGTGTAAGAAAACTTAATTCCTTCAGCAGGAATTTTTTTTAATAAAAAAAGAAAAAAGTAAAAGCAAATGCTTAGTGTAGAATTCTCAGAGAAAAGTGTTGCCATGCTGTGGAGAAAACTTAAATAATTTATAATAATAATGATAGTCACTGTGGAAGAAAAACAGAAATCAGAATTAAAAAAACTCAAGGAAGAGATAAAACACAACATAATGATTCAAAATATAATTTAGTAGACCTTGAGAAATGGAAAAATGAAATGTCACATTTAAGATTAAACTGGTAAAAGCAAAAGTATAGTGCTAACAATACAATGAATAACACAGAGAACAATAAAGAAATCAGGTTTTGAAAATGAAACAAAAATAGAGAATTTAAAAATTAGAGAAAATAGCTAGTGGGAAGCAGCTGCATAGCACAGGGAGATCAGCTCAGTACTTTGTGACCCCCTAGAGGGGTGGGATAGGGAAGATGGGGGGGAGATGCAAGAGGGAACGGATATGGGGATATATGTATACGTATAGCTGATTCACTTTGTTATACAGCAGAAGCTAACACTATATTGTAAAGCAATTATATTCCAATAAAAATATTAAAAAAATACTACTACTAATAAATAAATAAATAGGAAGTGATGTAAATAAATAAATAAATTAGAGAAAATGATAGGTATGAAAGATGCCAAAAGAGATTCTTTAAATGTATAATTGGAATCCATGAAAAAAAATGGAAATAATATAAATGAGCAAGTACTTAAAGATGGAATTCCCTGACAGTCCAATGGTTAGGACTTGGTGGTTTCACAGCCATGGGCCCGGGATCAATCCCTGGTCAGGAAAAAAAAAAAGGTCTTTAAAAGAAGAATTGATTGTATATTGAAGAGGTCACCATGACACTCAGAAAATTAATCCAGAATGATCAGACTAATGAATTTTCCCCTAGCCTACTAAATTTGTCATACTTCAATGAAAGAAAGTTTTATATTTCAAGGATTCTAAATATAATAACAATAAAGGCATTTATAAGATAAAAATCAGTCTGTCCTGTGACTTAACAACAGCAACGTTAAAAGCTAGAAGTCAGTGAGGCAATACCTACAATTTTAAAGAAAAAAAAAGAAGAATTCTCTTCTTGGCTAAATTTTCATTCTAATACAAAAGGAACAAACAGTCTTAAGTACACACGCAAGAACTGAGGGAACAATGTTCCCATGAACTCTTTTTAAGGGACAGAATACAGCCAGCCATGAAAGAACGCAAAGCATTTCTGAGTCAATGTTAGTAAATATCTGCTTAAGTTTAATACTAATAAAAAGAGAAGTTATGGTAAGAAATATTACACTAAGAAAAACTGGGAGTCAAAGATTGGACATAGTGATAGTACGCTGCTGAAAGGCAAAACAAAATTCACAAACCTACAAAGTAATTAATGGAATTATGCTTTTATATAATTATAGGTTTAAACACTAAAATACTGTGAAAGAAAATATAACAGGGAGGACCTTTAAGATGGCGGAAGAGTAAGACGTGGAGATAAACTTCTTCCCCACAAATACATCAAAATACATCTACATGTGGAACAACTCCTACAGAACACCTACTGAATGCTGGCAGAAAGCCTCAGACTTCCCAAAAGGCAAGAAACTTACCATTACCTGGGTAGGGCAAAACAAAAAAGAAAACACAGAGACAAAAGAATAGGGACAGGACCTGCACCTCTGGGAGGCAGTTGTGAAGGAGGAAAACTTTCCACACACTAGGAAGGCCCTTCACTGGTGGAGACGGGGGGAGTGGCAGGGGGAAGCTTCAGAGCCACAGAGGAGAGCACAGCAAGAGGGGTGCAGAGGGCAAAGCGGAGAGATTCCCACACAGAGGACCAGTGTCGACCATCACTCACCAGCCCGAGAGGCTTGTCTGCTCAACCGCCAGCCAGGAAGGATGGGGGCTGAGAGCTGAGGCTCAGGCTCCGGAGGTCAGATCCCAGGGAGAAGACTGGGGTTTGCTGCATGAACACAGCCTGAAGGGGGCTAGTGCGCCACAGGTAGCTGGGATGGAGTTTGGGAAAAACTCTGGACCAGCCTAAGAGGCAAGAGACCATTGTTTCGGGGTGTGCAAGGAGAGGGGATTCAGAGCACTGCCTAAATGAGCTCCAGAGACAGGCGCGAGCCGCGGCTATCAGCATGGATACCAGAGACGGGCACGAAATGCTAAGGCTACTGCTGCAGCCAACAAGAAGCCTATGCACAAGCACAGGTCACTATCCACACCTCCGCTCCCGGGAGCCTGTGCAGCCCACCTTGCCAGGGTCCCGTGATCCAGGGACAGCTACCCTGGGAGAACACACGGTGCACCTCAGGCTGATGCAATGTCACTCTGGCCTCTGCCTCGGCAGCCTCACCCCATATACCTTACCCATCCCTCCCCCCGACCTGAGTGAGCCAGAGCACCCTAATGAGCTGCTACTTTAACCCTGTCCTGTCTGAGCTAAAAACAGATGCCCTCAGGTGACCTACATGCAGAGGCAGGGCCAAATCCAAAGCTGAACCCCAGGAGCTGTGCAAACAAAGAAGAAAAAGGGAAATTTCTACCAGCAGCCTCAGGAGCAGCGGATTAAATCTCCACAATCAACTTGATGTACCCTGAATCTGTGGAATACCTGAATAGACAATGAATTATCTGAAAATTGAGGTTTGGGACCAAAAAATATATATGTATGTATTTTTTTCCTTTTTCACTTTTTGTGAGCGTGTATGTGTATGCTTCTTTGTGTGATTTTGTCTGTACAGCTTGGCTTTTACCATTTGTCCTAGGGTTCTGTCAGTCCGTTTTTTGTTCTTTTTTAGTATAGTTTTTAGCGTTTGTTATCATTGCTGAATTTGTGTTTTGCTTTGCTTGCTCTCTTCTTTTTTTTTTTTTTTTTGGCGGTACACGGGCCTCTCACTGTCGTGGCCTCTCCTGTTGTGGAGCACAGGCTCCGGACGCACAGGCTCAGTGGCCATGGCTCACAGGCCCAGCCGCTCTGTGGCATGTGGGATCTTCCCGGACCAGGGCACAAACCTGTGTCCCCTGCATCGGCAGGAGGACTCTCAACGACTGCGCCACCAGGGAAGCCCTCTTCTTTCTTTTTTAAAATTACTTTTCAATTTTCTTATTTTTAATGATTATTTTTTTATTTTAATAACTATTTTATTTTTTTCTTTCTTTCTTTCTTTTATTCTCCCTTGTCTTCTGAGCTGTGAGGCTGACAGGGTCTTGGTGCTCCAGCCATGGGTCAGGTCAGTGCCTCTGAGCCAAGGTCAGGACATTGGTCCACCAGAGACCTCCCGGCTCCATGTATATCAAACAACGAAAGCTCTCCCAGAGATCTCCATCTCAATGCTAAGACCCAGCTCCACTCAATAACCAGCAAGCTACAGTGCTGGACACCCCATGTCAAACAACTAGCAAGACAGGAACACAACCCCACCCATAGAAGAGAGGCTGACTAAAATCATAATAAGATCACAACGCCCCAAAACACACAACTGGACAGGGTCCTGAACACCAGAAAGAAAGATCTAGCCTCACCCACAAGAACACAGGCACCAGTTCTCTACTAGGAAGGCTACACAACCGACTGAACCAACCTTAGCCACTGGGGGCAGACACCAAAAACAACGGGAACTATAAATCTGCAGCCTGTGAAAAGGAGACCACAAACACAAGCAAACTGAGAAGACAGAGAAACACACAGCAGATAAAGCACTAAGGTAAAAACCAACCAGACCAAACAAACGAAGGGGAAATAGGCAGTCTACCTGAAAAATATTCAGAGTAATGACAGTAAAGATGATCCAAAAATCTTGATAACAGAATGGAGAAAATACAAGAAATGTTTAAAAGGGACCTAGAAGAACTAAGGAGCAAGCAAACAATGATGAACAACACAATAAATGAAATTTAAAATTCTCTACAAGGAATCAATACCAGAATAACTGAGGCAGAAGAACAGATAAGTGACCTGGAAGATAAAATAGTGGAAATAACTACTGTAGAGCAGAATAAAGAAAAAAGAATGAAAAGAATTGAGGACAGTCTCAGAGACCTGTGGGACAACATTAAATGCAACAACATTTGAATTATAGGGGTCCCAGAAGAAGAGAAAAAAAAAGGGACTGAGTAAATATTTAAAAAGATTATAGTTGAAAACTTCCCTAATATGGGAAAGCAAACAGTTAACCAAGTCCGGGAAGTGCAGAGAGTCCCATACAGCATGCATCCAAGGAGAAACACACCAAGACACATATTAATCAAACTACCAAAAATTAAATACAAAGAAAAAAATATTAAAAGCAGAAAGGGAAAAATAACATACAAGGGAATTCCCGTAAGGTTAACAGCTGAACTTACAGCGGAAACTCTGAAAGCCAGAAGGGAGTGGCAGGACATATTTAAAGTGATGAAAGGGAAAAACCTAAAACCAAGATTACTCTACCCAGCAAGGGTCTCATTCAGATTCGACAGAGAAATTAAAACATTTACAGGCAAGCAAAAGCTAAGACAGTTCAGTACCAGAAAGCTAGCTTTATAACGAATGCTAAAGGAACTTCTCTAGGCAGGAAACACAAGAGAAGGAAAAGACCTACAATAACAAACCCAAAACAATTAAGAAAACGGTAATAGGAACATACATATTGATAACTACCTTAAATGTAAATGGATTAAATGCTCCAACAAAAAGACACAGACTGGCTGAATGTATACAAAAACAAGACCTGTATATGCTGTCTACAAGAGATCCACTTCAGAACTACAGACACATACAGACTGATAGTGAGGCGATGGAAAAAGAAATTCCATGCAAATGGAAATCAAAAGAAACCTAGAGCAGCAATTCTCATATCAGATAAAATAGACATTAAAATAAAGACTATTACAAGAGACAAAGAAGAACACTACATAATGATCAAGGAATCAATCCAAGAAGAAGACATAACAATTGTAAATATTTATGCACCCAACATAGGGGCACCTCAATACATAAGGCAAATGCTAACAGCCAAAAAATGGGAAATCGACATTAACACAATCATAGGAGGGGATTTTTAACACCCCACTCTCACCAATGAACAGATCATCCAAAAGGAAAATAAATAAGGAAACACAAGCTTTAAATGATACACTAAACAAGATGGACTTAATTGATATTTATAGGACATTCCATCCAAACACAACAGAATACACTTTCTTCTCAAGTGCTCATGGAACATTCTCCAGGGTAGGTCATATCTTGGGTCTCAGATCAAGTCTTGGTAAATTTAAGAAAATTGAAATTGTATCAGGTATCTTTTCTGACCACAAAACTGTGAGACTAGATACCAATTACAGGGAAAAAAATCTGTAAAAAACACAAACACATGCAGGCCAAACAATACACTAGTAAATAACCAAGAGATCACTGAAGAAGTCAAAGAGGGAATAAAAAATACCTAGAAGCAAACGACAATGAAAACATGACAACCCAAAACCTATGCAATGCAGCAAAATCACTTCTAAGAGGGAAGTTTAGACCAATACAATCCTACAACAAGAAACAAGAAACATTGCAAATAAACAACCTAACCTTACACCTAAAGCAATTAGAGAAAGAAGAACAAAAAAACCCCAAAGTTGGCAGAAGGAAAGAAATCATAAAGGTCAGATCAGAAATAAATGAAAAAGAAATGAAGGAAACAATAGCAAAGATTAATAAAACTAAAAGCTGGTTCGTTGACAAGATAAACAAAATTGATAAACCATTAACCAATCTCATCAAGAAAAAAAGGGAGAAGGCTCAAATCAATAGAAATAGAAATGAAAAAGGAGGAATAACAACTGACACTGCAGAAATACAAAGGATCATGAGAGATTACTACAAGAAAGTCTATGTCAATAAAATGGACACCCTGGAAGAAATGGACAAATTCTTAGAAAAGCACAACCTTCTGATATTGAAACAGAAAGAAATAGAAAATATAAACAGACCAATCACAAGCACTGAAATTGAGACTGTGATTAAAAATTTTCCAACAAACAAAAGCCCAGAACCAGATGGCTCCAGAGGAGAATTCTATCAAACATTAAGAGAAGAGCTAACACCTGTCCTTCACAAACTCTTCCAAAATATAGCAGAGGTAAGAACACTCCCGAACTCATTCTACGAGACCACCATCATCCTGATACCAAAACCAGAAAAGATGTCACAAAGAAAGAAAACTACAGGCCAATATCACTGATGAACATAGACACAAAAATCCTCAACAGAATACTAGCAAACAGAATCCAACAGCACATTAAAAGGATCATACACCATGATCAAGTGGGGTTTGTCCCAGGAATGCAAGGATTCTTCAATATATGCAAATAAATCAATGTGATACACCATATTAACAAATTGAAGGGTAAAATCAATATGATCATCTCAATAGATGCAGAAAAAGCTTCTGACAAAATTCAACACCCATTTATGATAAAAACCCTCCACAAAGTAGGCACAGAGGGAACTTACCTCAACATAATAAAGGCCATATATGACAATCTCAACCGTGAAAAACTGAAACCATTTCCACTAAGACTGGAAAGAAGACGAGGTTGGCCACTCCCACCACTATTATTCAACATAGTTTTGGAACTTTTAGCCACAACAATCAGAGAAGACAAAGAAATAAAAGCAATCCAAATCAGAAAAGAAGTAAAGTTGTCACTGTTTGCAGATGACATGATACTAAAGATTCTAACAGAAAACGACAAGAGCTAATCAATGAATTCGGTAAAGCAGCAGGATACAAAATTAATCCTCAGAAATCTCTTGCATTCCTATACACTAACAACGAAAAATCTGAAACAGAAATTAAGGAAACACTCCCATTTACCATTACAACAAAAAGAATAAAATACCTAGGAATAAACCTACCTATGGGGACAAAAGACCTGTACGCAGAAAACTAAAAGACACTGATGAAAGAAATTAAAGATGATACCAACAGATGGAGAGATATACCATGTTCTTGGATTGGAAGAATCAATATTGTGAAAATGACTATACTACCCAAAGCAATCTACAGATTCAGTGCAATCCCTATCAAACTATCACTGGCATTTTTCACAGAACTAGAACAAAAAAATTCACAATTTGTATGGAAACACAAAAGACCCTGAACAGCCAAAGCAATCGTGAGAAAGAAAAATGGAGCTGGAGGAAACAGGTTCCCTGACTTCAGAGTATACTACAAAGCTACAGTAATTAAGACAGTATGGTACTGGCACAAAAACAAAAATATATATCAATGGAACAGGATAGGAATCCCAGAGATAAACCCACACACATATGGTCAACTTATTTTTGATAAAGGAGGCAAGCATATACAATGGAGTAAAAACAGCCTGTTCAATAAGTGGGGCTGGGTAAAGTGGACAGGTACATGTAAAAGAATGAAATTAGGACACTCCCTAACACCATACACAAAAATAAACTCAAAATCGATTAAAGACCTAAATGTAAGGCCAGACACTATAAAAGTCTTAGAGGAAAACATAGGGAGAACACTCAACGACATAAATCACAGCAAGATCCTTTTTGACCCACCTCCTAGAGAAATGGAAATAAAAACAAAAATTTAAAAATGGGACTTAATGAAGTCCACAAACTTTTGAGCTTTCTAGGAGATGTCATTTAAAATACAGTAACTTTTCATCTGAGTTTAGATTCTTAGTTTAGTTGGGTAATTGAGAGAAAAAGCGTATCTAAATTTCCAGAAAGTCTTTCCATCTGAACTTATTTTCTCCGGATGGCATTTTTTCCTTCCCCTTACACCTGGCATGTACTCATTTCTCTCCTATCAGGTCTGAGCATGTACATACATGCATACATACATATGTACATACAGCAGGGCAAGAAATTTTCTTCTCCTCCTCTTACTCTTCCCCTCCTTCACATAAATATAAAACTCCCCATGCGTTGAATAAATAAATAAATAAGAAATGAATTGAAATAAAACAAAACTCAGGATAGGGGATTAAACAGAAATATTGACAACTCAGAACAGGACAGACAGAAAGTGAGATACAGCTTGCAACAAGGGGTTTAAAAAAGCTAGAAATAATGGAATAAAAGAAAAGAAATGGACTCCTCAGTGATTCAAGTCTTGGAGAGTCTGGCAGGAGAACTCCATGAATAGCCTCAAGAAAGATGAACCTTCAGTACCTATGGAGGAGCAGGTGCAGAAGCTGACCAAAGAGTGCAACCCTCCAGATTTCACCTGAAGAAGGCTGCTCTGGCTCACAAAAGGAAACTGAGCCTGAAGTAAAGACCTACTCTTTGCATGTCTCTTGACTCTTATTTTTAGAATTCGACTTCACTGTTCCACCGATCTAATGTTAAGAACTTGGCAGAGAAAATTGTCCTTACCAATGCCTTCAGTACGACACAGAGTTGAGAACTGAAGACAAGGGAAGATTAGAGAAATGATAGGAAGGATCACTAACCTAAATAACCAAAATAACCAAAATAGCATGGATTCAAATCATTGAAAGAGGTGAAAAGCACTTTGTAATTACTAAAATGATATAAACATTTTATTTATTAACATAATTACTCATTATCAATCCACTGACCATCCTCTGCTAACTTCTAAGTCAGTGGTTCTTCATAGTTTTGGCCCTCAGGAAGTTTTTACTCTCTGAGAGTTAGTGAGAACTCCTAAGAGTTTTTGTTTACATTGGCTATATATATGGAAATTTACTATATTATAATTTAAAACAGAAATTTAAAAATTATTTATTTAGTTTAAAATAACAATGTCTCTTACATGTTAACACAAACATCGTTTTTTTTTGAAGAATAACTATCTTCCAATATCCCATAACAATTTGAGAATAATGGCATTGCTTTACATTTTTAAAACGTTGTTTAATGCCTGGCTTATTAGAAGACAGCTGGATTCTGAAATTTCCTTCTGTACTGAAATTATTGTGATATCACATGACATGTAGTCTCTGGAAGACTACACTATATGTTCATGAGAGAATAAAATAAAAAGAACAAGTAACGGCTTACCATTATTATGAAAATTGTTTTGATCTCACAAACTCCTGAAAGTGTCTTAGGAAGCCACACTTTGAGAATCTCTGCCCAAAGTCACTGTTGTTCCCAGGGCAGCCCACATTTCCAACATGAAAGAACATAATTATTCTCCCTTTCTCTTCAGTGCAAACACATCACAATGATGAGGTAAATCCTTGAGAAAAGAAATTAAATCATAACTTTTTATCTGTACCCTCAATCTTAAAAACGATTTTGTAAAAACTTGAAGATTATAGTAACTCTAATATAGGCCAATTACATTATATATATATAAATACATACATATAGCTGTTATTTAAACTGCATAATAATCTTGGCCAATAAGTAAAGCAGGCAATGTTCTTATGCCAGTTTTAGTTATGAGAAAACTGAGGCTCTGCAAGGGAAAATGGCTTCCCCAAGGACAGTGTATCTATGCATCTAGTTAAATTGAGAGGGCTAACTGGAGTTGAATATTGTGCTATCAGTGAATATTACTCAACAGTGTGGTCTTGACAAAAAGGTCAAGAAATCTAGTTTATACCTTTTGGTTTTTTTTCTGCTGTTGGCACTGAACTTCATAGAATCTCCCTTATAAAAGGAGAGAGGGGAGACAGATAAAATAAGAGTTTCTCTTATGCCAACATTTATAAAATTAAGAATAAGTTTTTGACTGGTAGTTATTTGTCTCTCAGGTTTCTATAAAAAAGTAATTAAACTATCAATATTTGAGTGCGTTTCTTTTTATTTTCTCTCTTGCCCTATTTTCAAACCTTATTTTCATTAGTATTTTGCTGCTCTTCAGGGAAATCTAGGGGGCTGACCCCAATGTGGCTAACTGGGGGCGGAATCACTACCTAGATCATCAGTCACTCCCTGTGTTCCAGAGACAGAAGAAATCCAAGCAGTAAACTTTTACACTAACTTCTCTTTGGTGAATACTAAAATAACTCAGAATAAGCAAGTTCAAGCTGGAATTCATGACGAGGCAAAGTCCATTAGTGCTCCAGCAAACTCACGTGAATTCTGGAAGGGTTTTAGGGACTGAACTAAGCCTTCTAATTATCTTTAGACTGAATCATATTAGAAATTGAGCTCTATTCCCTCCTGTACCAGGCTCTGGATATAAGATCCTTTGGGAGGAGTGTTAACCCTTCAGGGCCTGCAAGGTCCTACTTTGGGTGGATTGACATTTAATAGCAAAGATCTCACATTTCAGATAAATACCTCTGGGTCTCTTCCTTATGTGCAGGCTATATGTGACTGATAACTCCCCCTGCAAAAAAGTTAGAAATATAATCCTGATGCACTTACATTTACACAAGACTGGAGGCTACTTTTGTTTCTTTCATAATTTCTCTTATTACTTAGTACAGAAAGATTTCAGACCTCTCTTCGTGTTTTGTTTTTTTTTGCCTCCAAATTTTTTGGACTTTCTCACCAGCTTAGGTATTTCAATTTGTAAGTTCTAAATACACAACAAATTCAGGAGGACAAACACAAAAATCTAGGTTTACTCCCAAAAAATCTTCTACAGCTGCTCAAATATTATTTTTATCAGAGGCAATATCAAATTCTTCTCTTTTCCCTAAAACAAAATCCAAGGTCAAGTTCTGACCTGTTTACTTCCCTAGTCACGTCATCCTTTCCAACATAAAGCTATTCAGATAGGCTTATTCTCTTTCCCACTACTAAATCTCTTGCTCGAATCCGCAGCAACGTAGCTCTGAATGAGAAAAATCTATCTTCTGTTCAGCTTGACACACCAAATCTTCTGAGTACTACTGATACATTCATTTCCATTGTCCTGATTTGGCCCTGATATTCTGCTATACTCTGACTCGCATGCCTGGTGCCCTATTACTTTGCAGACCAAATTAATGATTGCAATTTCAGTGTAGAATTACAGTGCTCTTCTTTCAGGATTTATTTCAGGTAATAATACTAGGTCTTTTTTTTTTAATTAATTAGAATACATTATAAGTAGCGCTGTTAAATATTTGATATATTTTAGATAAAACTATGTATATATGTATATATATGTAAAAATCAAGAAAAATATAAATTTATAAGAATAGACAAATATTAAGGCTTCTTTACAGTTATAAAATAAACTGTTTTCTGCTTCCTGATCCTGGTACTTCTTTGATCTTCTTTGCTTTGGTAACCTTCTGTTCCGTTCAGTGTCCTTGAATGAAGCTTCTAAGATACCACATCAGAAAATTGCAATTTTGATTTTTCTCCTCACTAATCCAGGATGAATGGTCCTGCCCATGATGAAACGAATACCCTTTCCCACTAAAGACAAACCCAGGTATCAGAGGATTCTTCCTGCCTCTGTTATGGTGGCTGTGGGTCAGGCTACGTGAATAGAAAATTAACAGGAGATAGGATGAATTCCAAGAATTAAAAAGAGGGGTTTTGGGACTTGCGGCTGTCAGAGATCCAGGAATGGTATTGCAGATGGGCAAGCTGCTGAGGAGTTATACCTGTAAAAATGTTTGTGTTTGGTACTTTAAAAACCATGACTTATGGGAAGACCATATAACCAAAAGCATATACTTTAATCACTAGATTAGAGCTAAGTTAATCATTCAAGTCTTTTTACCCCATCAGTCTGAATGAACTATGACTTATGTGAGGATAATGTCTGCTCCTCCTACATCTCACCTTTCAGGACAAAAGGTGCTCAATCCACTTGGAATGAATCCATGTTAACTAAAACTAAGCAAGACCATAGGATAATGTTTGTTGTTGTTTCAGGCAGTATGAACCATATATAAGGAGGCACAGAAACATGAAATAATAAGAGTTATTTAGGGAATTATAAGTTGTTAATATTGCTGAGTGGTAATAGAATAGCTGGTGAGGTGAAAGAAATTCTGAGCACAATGAATCTTGAAAATGTAACTGGAGAAATAATAATATCTTTGAAAACTTTTGAGATTCAATGTATAACTTCAATCTGGAAAGGAGGATTCTAGGACTGGCATTTTATCAGATTTAAACATTTTTAAGGTTAATATTGTCAACAGTATAGAGAATAGAATAGTACAAAATTGGAAGTGGGTGGGTTATTGCAAAGTTTAGGAGGAAAGCAGTGAAGGTGCCAATTATGGCAGCAATGATGAAAAGGTAGAGGAGGAGACTCAAAATAAGTGTCAACCAGGAGGTAAAATTGACAGGACATGAGGAAGAGATGATGATGGTAAAAGAGAAGACTATAAGGGTAAGATAATTTTTCAGGTTTCATACGTGGGAAGGAATATATGGTAATATTTTTCACTGAGGTAAGAATAGTGGTCCATGTGTTAGGAGAGGCAGAACAGTTCCTGAATACAATGATATCTATTGTTTACTGAGAATTTATTTTGCACTTAGCACCATGCTAAATGTAAAACAAATTACATTAAGGCAAATTTCAAGCACAGATCAGGGTGGAGAGTCTCTATTCCTTAGGAGGCCCTGCAAAATTAATTAAAACTCCAGAAAAGAGATACCAGAAGTGCCTTTCAACAAAGTTCCTTTACTTTTAAATAAGATAATGTTAAATAATGATGAATTTTTGAATCGTTTCAAAGGCCCAGACAGGATGAGAGACCCCCTCCATGCCCATAGCCCCCCAACTCCACCACCCACACATCTTAGGGAAGAGAGAAGAAAGTCATCCATCCATAGTCAATTTTGTTCCCTGAAAGTGTGCCACCTTCTTTGACAAGGCCTGAGAAGACTGACAATTATTCACATCCAATTACAATTTTCATTTATTCAATTATGGTACTTTAAGTTAGATCATTCTGTCTTCTCTTATAGAAATAATATAAAGTATCAAGCACACAAAAATTCTCATAACATCTTAGACTCTATAAAGACCATATAAGATCTATTGCCTTTATTCTCTGCACTTTTGAATAAAATATATATTATCTCATGGAAATGGAATAAATATGTTATATTTACATATAACAGAAAAATATTTCCCAGTAATAGCTTCTCAAGCCCATCTATTCACAGAAGAAGGAAGCACTGTCAGATGGCAAAGGGCCAAAAATTTCTCCTCCTCTTGAGGCATGTTTAGAGATTTCCTTATACACAAATATAATTTAATCTTCTATGAGATAGCTATTAACACTCACATAAGAAAAACTAACAAGTAAAGACATTAAATAAATTGCCCAAGATCACACAGCTACCAAATATCAAATATGAAGTTACAAGCCCAGCCTTAAATCCTTCACAGAATTCCCCCTCCCCATCAGTTCAGCTTTGGTTATGTTGAAATTGAGAGGTCTGTGAGACATTAGATATTCACTGTGTACAGCTGGATATTAGCCTGTAGCTGCAGCGCAAGGTCCAGACTGGAGACACAGACCTGGGTTTATCCGAATGTAATTGGTAGTTAAAGATGGGGAATTGCACAATATGACCAGAGAAAAGTGAGAAATAATATAGTGTTCATCAATGTTTAAGTGCAACAAAACTGTTCATTTCTGCTTCAGATCACAGTCATTATTGAAGGGAAAGAATGAGCAGTTTATCTTCAATAATGTTTTCTTTATAAATTACCTACAGATCAAACACCTGTTTCATGAAAACAGCTCTCAAGTTTGCCATCAAAATTAGTTCTTTCACTCTGTTTCATATATTTGAAGGTAGTGATTCATGTAGGAAAGGCATATCTTTTTGTTTGTACAAATTAGACACAGAAGAATTATATCTCAAAGGTACCAACATATAAATAAGTATTGGATTTTTAGAGCATTATTGAAGAATTGTAAAATAAAGATATCAAAAAATCAAAGAAGCAGTTACATAATAGTTTTTTTTAAACAAATGTATTAATAGAAGATTAGTGACAATAACTTTCAGTTCACTATATACATATACACACATATATATCACTTTTTTCTTGTTGCATTTTACTCCATACTACCATAATTATGTATATTGAAAAAGTCATGTAATTTCTACATCTCAGCTACAACAGTGATGTGATACAATTTTTTTTACTTATATATGTATTATGTGTTTATATATAAAATCACTATACATCCTAGTGCTATTTTCTCTGTAGAATAATTTCTTCAGAGTGAGATCCTAGGTCAAAAATTTTGCAGAATATTCACTAAAATGAAACTGCCAGATTATTTTCATAAAATATTGTAACTATTCAGCCTTTAACAAATAACGTAATGAAGTACCAACATCCTTACCCCTTTTCCAACACTTAATTTGAAATCTTCATTTAAATATTTGCCAATCTAATGAGTAGGTGAAGGTGACATCATTATTTGGTTGTATTACTATTTTAGTTCCTTTTTTATAAACCAGAATATATGTTAATTGATCATTTTACTTTCTTCTTATGTGTATTACTTGAATGTGCCCATTTATCTACAGGAAACTGGATGATATGGTTCTCTTTCTATTTAAAAAATAATAAGGTTTCTCACATAATTGGTATACTATGATGATTCTTTCAATTGTGTTGCTTACAAATCATTTATTTGTCTTTATATGTTAAGGTTTCATTATATTCTTCCCTGTAGATATTTATCCATGTAAAATTTGTATTTGCCCACTACATAAATTAGAGCTCAATAGGTATTTTCTTAAGAATAGAGAGCCACTTTTATTAGTACTTTATTAAAAATAAATATTTTCTTTCTAAATTTATATGTATATGTCAATTTCTTTTAATAACTATGATATTTTAAAACTTCATATATAATAATAATGCAATTCCTCCTAAAGCTTTGCCATTCTCAGACTTTCTTCTGAAATGTTTTTCTTCCCAATCAATATTATTGTGTAGAATTTTTGTTAAATTTTTTCATTTTGATTTTAACGAAGAGTAAATTGATAGTATTTACATTTTAGGTACAACATAACATTTTGTAATAGTCTCTCTTCATTTACTACATTAAGCTTTTGTACTTCAGAAAAACTTTAGAGATTTTCTTATGATCTGAATTTTTCTTTTTAAATTGTTTCTTATCAGTTTGCAATGTTTTTATTATTAAACTAATATTTGTTTTATTTTATTTTGAACAAATCGTTGCTAAATTTTACCTTATACATAATCAACTGATTGAGTAATCCTATCTTGTTTTTACTCATCTTGCATGCTTTATAGGTAAGCAAACATATCCTTTAAAATGTACACTTTTTCACTTCTTTATTTTCAATATTTATAAGGTATTACTTCATTTTCTTGTCTTGTTTCATTAGTTAGTGCTTCCAGAATGGTGTTCAATAATAGCAGTGGTAACGTACGTCCAAATACAGAGGAACTAGGCTTATTATTTCACTCTTCAATGCAGTTTTCTAGCTGAGATACTCTTTAACACATTAGTTTCCATCTACGCCTATTTTACATAGAAGTTTTATTTGGAATTTTTGCTAAGTATTATTAAATTTTATTTAAGCTTCTATTGTTGGTTTTATGAATTACATTGATGGATTTTATGGTCTTCACTGTCATTCCATTTTTCAAGGAAATCCTACTTAGTACTGGTATGTTAATCTTTTAACATATTGCTATATTCATTATATTATTATCTAATTAAAATTCTAGCATTTATTACTAATATTACTTAATTATAATTTACCTTTTTCTATTATTTTCCCAAGTTTTCATGTAAAAGCGTAACAGCTTCATAAAACAAACTGATAAAATCTTTTTAAATTTTATATTTTCTGGGATAGTTTTTGCAAAGAGATTATCTGCACTTTAAAAGTTAGAGAAAATATTGTGATAAAACCATGTAAACGTGGCAGATTTTAAATTGCAGTCTTTAGTTTTCCAAATTCTCTATGGTTATTTGGTTCTTCGAGTCAATTTTATTAGTTTATATATTGCCAGAAAACTATCCTTTCACATTAGGTATTAAAATTAATACTGGAAAGATGCACATAAAATTTTAATCATCTCTGTTTATGGTTATATGTTTTCCATCATTCTTAAGGGTTGCAATATTTTTATTATATTTATCTCTTTCTTTAATATCAGACTCACCAAAAATTTTTCCATTTTAGCAATCTATCCTTAGAATCACTTTTTATCTTATTTATCCTTCTTGCCTATTATTCTGTTTTATAATTTCAGCTTTATTCTTATGCATTTCTTCCTTCTGCCTTGTTTCATCCTGTTTTTACTTTTTCCTCTAGATTTTAATTATAATCTTATTTAGTATCATTCTTTCTTGTTAGTTTTAGGAGTACTGAAGACCTGCTATTGTCTTCTGAAGTACAGTTGTGTCCCAGTAATTTCTCTTCATTAATTCTAAATAATTTTCAAGGTTTTTTTACCTTATTTTTGATCCAGAATTTATTTATAATCTATTTTCCAGGCACTAAGTGTTTCTGATTTTTATCATGAAGAACCAAGAAATTATTGAGTTATTTGTTCATTTATTCAATGATACTATTCAAAAATAGAAATTAAGACTAATCATTATGCAATGCTACTAATTCCACGTTAGTAATGTTTTCTTTTTTGGCTCATTACATGATCAGTTTTTTAGAAAAATTCCTTGGCCATGATAATAATATATAGTTTCTCTTTGAGAATTATAAATTTCTGTCTGCTATTTGTTTTTGTTTTTGTTTGTGTATGGCTATTTTCCCATTGACATGAAAAGTATCTTCATATTGGTGGTGTTCAAAAAATATTTTTGAAGATATTAATATATATTTTCTTAAACCTTGTTCTCTATATACTTTTGGTAGTAAGCATATCTTTAATTATTTTTAACTTTTTATTAAAAATAAATTTATTTTTACTCTCCTTAAATCTTTGTTATTGAGTTACACCTTAATATTAATATTTAATACTTGTGAAATAAGATAAGATTAATGAATACGTTTTGGAAAATATAACTTGTTGGCTAAAGGAATGTAAATTTTATTCTTTTCTTAGAAACCACGGAAATAGTAAATTTCCAAATTTTCTGACAGATTCTATCTGACCCAGGTTTCTAAGACAGTGTCTATTCTCTCCTCTCACCAACTGCTCCTTCAGTAGTTCTTTCAGCTGTTCCTGTTTTGAGTACTAACCATGCCAATTTTTTTCCTTCTAATAATTCTACATCCTATTAATCATATCAATGTGCCATCAATATTTTCTAGTCTTCACACATTATCCTAAGATAGGTTATTTTTTCCACCTGTTTCTCTCCACTGCCAACATAGTACCTTTCTGAGTCCAAAAGATCACACCTGTGCAATTTGGAAAGCATCCAATAAACTCTGTAGAATTTTAAATTACATTATCTCTAATTTAGCTCCTTTTGATATAGTACCAGTGAGGTCAAGTATTCTATCCCACTGATTTTTCACTCAACTTTAATTCCCATAACATTTTTCTTTCCATGGTTTAATCAATTCTGCTATGTATATTGTTCTTTTAAAAACAATGTATATTTTTTGAACTGATGAGTTTTCCCTCTTAGTTCATATTTTTGTAATTTTAAAGCAACTGTAGACACACTATTCCAAATTCTAACAGATTGGATGAGACTGTACGTGTGTGTGTATATACATATAATATAGGCTTTTAACTAAGAAATTAAATAAAATATGTTGTGAAGGAAACCCTTATACTCAAAGTTGTTTTATATATTCTTTCTTACAAAATATACTCTTATTACTTACAAGTTTTGTTTAAATACAGTGGAAAAAGTTGCTAAACTTGGTACATTAATGTAATGATACAATTTATCTCCCCAAATTTATTATTTCTTTCCTGAACATCATATCTTACCTGCTAGAGTGATAAAAATTAAGATCTTAAAGCATAAAGTCTTACAACTGAAAACGATCCAAGTGATAATTTACTTTAATCACTTTATTCTATAAATTATGAGATTGGTGCACAGATGGACTTATGTGTTATCCAATATCACATTTCTGGTCATTTTTTGTAGCCTCCAGAGTTCTAGACTGGTGCTATTTTAAATACAGATCTCTCCATCCCTTTCCTCTAAACTTTCCAATGAATATAAAGATATTCGTAGTTTTGTTAATCTTGTATGCAATTTCCCCTTCATTGATAGCACTGGAGAAACTGATCACTCCTAACTCCAATCTGCCTATTTCATGTGTCTTTCACTAAGTAGTTTTTCCTTTCAACATACTTTAAAACTGAAATCTCAAATAAAAAACAGAAAAATGAAACATGTTTTTAAAAACCCATTGACCACCATCATATAATAAGATAGAAAATTGAATGATCTGAGATTTAGTAACAATATAACCTAGTTTTGATTCATGTATATGTTTCAGGAAATTCTATGGACAAATTCTCCTTGCTGTTTTATTACTAATTTAATTTAACAATAGACTAGTGTATTCATTTCTCATCATTCTTTCCTTTTCAAATATGACTCATTTTCAGCACACTTGTTATTCAGTAGAGGAAATTACCTCCTCTACTAAAATCCATTCTCATTCTTTGACTCCTGACCCCAAACAGAATAGCCCTGATATATTGTATTCCTGGAGTCCCCAGGTTCTCACAATTACACAAGGCTGTTTTCTATTATTATGACCTCTGAAATTGTGTATATGTTTCTTTGTTGTTGGAAGAGGTAATAAGCAGGAAGGAAGCAAGAGAGGGGTGGAGGGTACTTGGTGGTTGCTTTGTGCAAAGAGGAAAAAGTGCAAATTCTACATCATGTTCAAGGGCTAAGGTGTGTGCGTAGTTCTGCTTCTATACAGATGTCAGTTCTGTGCTTCCCTCCTCTCTGAGAATGCATTTTCCCTATGGCTCTGGACATTTTCTTTAGATTAGGCTTCACCAAGAGCAGGTATGTTAGGCCATGACAGATTTTGCTAGTTCCTGGTGAACTTTGGAAAAAAAAGAGGCAAAATATCGAGTTTTTCATGAAGCAAAATATATTTAATTTAAAGGAATGTGACTCTTCTGCGGCATCATCTTTACCTCCTTATGGCACTAAAATGTCATTTTTTCAAATGCCTTCCCAGGAAATTATAGTTGGCTGCCTGATGTCAATCACAAGGGTTTTAAATTTCACATATGACTATTATAACAGAAAGTCATTAAACCAATATTCTAGATGATTTTAAAATTACATCTATGAATAATAATAATAAAGTGGCTAACAGGTTTTTTGGAGATTTTATGTAAACATTTCATGGACAACTCCTGGGTATACAAGCATACCTTGTAGATGTTGCGAGTTTGGTTCCAAACTACTGCAATAAAATGAATATCACAATAAATTGAGTCACATGAATTTTTTGGTTTCCTAGTGCATATAAAAATTACATTTACACTATATTAGTCTATTAAGTGTGCAGTGTATGTCTAAAAAAACAATGTATATACCTTATTTTAAAAATACTTTATCGCTAAAAAATGCAAACCATCATTGAGCCTTCAGTGAGTTATAATCTTTTTTGCTGGTGGAGGGTCTTGTCTAGATGGCTGCTGATGGATCAGGGTAGTGGTGATGGCTGAAGGCTGGGATGGCTTTGGCAATTTCTTAAAATAAAACAACAATGCAGTTGGCTGCATCAATTAACTCTTCTTTTCACGAATGATTTCTCTGTAACATGCAATGCTGTTTGATAGCATTTTACCCACAGTAGAACTTCTTTCAGAATTGAAGTCAGTCCTCTCAAACCCTGCTGCTGCTTTATCAACTACCTTTATGTACTATTGTTGTCATTTTAACAATGTTCACAGCATCTTCATCATGAGTAGCTTCCATCTCAAGAAACCACTTTCTTTGCTCATTCATATGAAGCAACTCCTCCTCTGTTCAAGTTTATCATGAGATTGCATCAATTCAGTTATATCATCAGGCTCCACTTCTAATTCTAGTTCTCTTGCTATTTCCATCACATATGCAGTGAAGACTTTAACCCCTCAAAGTCATCCATGAGGGCTGAAACCAACTTCTTTCGAATTCCTGTTAATGTTGATATTTTGCCCTCTTCCCACAAATCACAAATATTCTTCATGGCATCTAGAATGGAAAATCCTTTCCAGAAGGTTTTTAGTTGACTTTGCCCTGATCCATCAGAGAAATCACTATATATGCAGCTATAGCCTTAAGAAATGTTTTTCTTAAATAACTAGACTTGAAAGTCAAAATTACTCCTTGATTCATGAGCTGCAAAACAGATGTTCTGTTAGGCATGAAAGCAACATTAATCTTGTACATCTCCATTAGAGCTCTTAGGTGACCAGGTGCATTGTCAGTCAGCAGTAATATTTTGAAATACATTTTTTTTTCTGAACAGTGGGTCTTAACAGTGGGCTTGAAATATTCAGTAAACCATGTGGTAAACAGATGTGCTGTCATCCAGGCTTTGTTGTTCCATTTATAGAGCACAGGCACAGTAGACTGAGTATAATTCTTAAGGGTCCTATGATTTTCAAAACGGTAAATGAGTATTGGCTTCAACTTAAAGTCACCAGCTGCATTATCCCCTAACAAGAGAGTCAGACTGTCTTTCGAAGTTTGAAGCCAAGCATTGACTTCTCCTCTCTAGCTAAAAAGGTTCTAGATGGCATCTTCTTCTAGTGTGAGGCTTCATGTACATTGAAAACCTGTTGTTTATTGGAGCCACCTTCATTAATTATCTTAGCTGGATCTTCTAGATGACTTGCTGCAGCTTCTACATTAGCACTTGCACTTTTATGTTATGGAGGTGGCTTCTTTCTTTAAACCTCATGAACCAGCTTCTACTAACTTCGGACTTTTCTTCTGCAGCTTCCTCACCTCTCTCAACCTTTATAGAATTTAACAGACTTAGGGTCTTACTCTGGATTAGGCTTTGGCTTAAGGGAATGCTGTGGCTGGTCTGACCTATCCAGACCACTCAAACTCTCTCCATGTCAACCATAAGACTGTTTCACTTTCTTATCATTCTATCATTTGTGTGTTCTCTGGAGTAGCACATTTAATTTCTTTGAAATTTTCCCTTTACATTCACAACTTGGCTAACTGTTTGGTGCAAGAGGCCCAGCTTTCAGTCTCTTCGCTTTTGACATGCCTTCCTCACTGAGCTTAATCATTTCTAGCTTTTGATTTAAAATGAGAGACATGCAACTCTTTCTTTCACTTGAACACTTAGAAGCCATTGAGGGTTATTAATAGGCCTAATTTCAATACTTTTGTGTCTCAGGGAACAAGGAAGACAGAGGAGAGGGAGAGAGATAGAGGAATGGCTGGTCAGTGGAGTAGTCAGAATACATATGACATTTATCAGTTAAGTTTGCCATGTTATATGGGCAGTTTGTTGTGCCCCTAAAACAATTATCATAGTAACATCAAAGATGGCCGATCACAGATCACCATAACAAATATAATAATAATGAAAAAGTTTGAAATATTGTGAATATTGTGAAAATTATCAAAATGTGCCACAGAGACATGAAGTGAGCAAATGCTGTTGGAGAAACAGCACTGATAGACTTGCTCAACAGAGGATTGTCACAAACCTTTAATTTGTAAAAAGTGCAGTATCTGCGAAGTGCAGTAATGCGTGGCACAATAGAATGAGGTATGCCTGTATAAATAATTTGAATAACAAAAATCAGTGTGTATGCAGCTTTCTAACAGCCCAATTTCAAGTGATACTATGAAACAGTGATTTGTTTGCTAGGATGCCTTCTGAGAACTAGGGCCCAAGTATAGGGCCCAAAATGACCCCATAGCTATGTGTCCTGGAAATTCTTGGGACATCTGGGCAACCCCACCAGTGGTGCTTGGAATGTTTGTGTCCCCTCAAAATGCATATGTTGAAATCCTAACTCCCCCAAATGGTGGTATTAGTAGATGCGGCCTTTGGTAGGTGATTATATGATGAGAGTAGAGCCCTCATAAATAGGATTAGTGCTCTTATAGAAGAGGTTCCAGAGAGAGTTCTAGCCTCCTGTGTCGTGTGAGGATACAATGAGAAGTCTGCAACTTGGAAGCAACCATGCTGGCATCCTGATCTTGGACTTCCAGCCACCACAACTGTGAGCGATAAATGTCTGCTGTTTATAGGCCATCCAGTCTGTGGTATTTTGTTATAGCAGCCCAAATGGACTGACACAGATGAGTGGTAGAAGAGAAGAAGGGAAGGGAGTGGGACTACAGTAGGTCCAGGACACCCTCTCATGAGGTATTGTCAACCCTGGCTACTCCCAGGTACCAAAGGAGAACTCAAAAATTACGAAGATGGCACTTTCAGTGCCCATGACACACAGGTGATTGAGTCAGGCCATTCTCCATGTGTGGCACTGCTGGCTGGTCCCAGGCACAGAAGGGGATCTAGAAAAGTTCAGTGAAGGCACTCCAATGTGTAGGGGCTCAGATCCAGGAGGTAGGTGCAGATTTTATACAATAATTACTATTATCATCTCCATTTTCCAGGTAAGATACCATCTCATAGAGGGTGTCCGCCAGCCAAGTAGAAAATTCATTGTCAAACAGATAGCACTTTCTAATAGTTAGCAGCTGACTAGCTAATCAATTACACCTACACAATACTTTCCTTCCTTGGCTCATTAAACTCTAAAAAGATGTCCAATTTCTTTTAATATTTCTAACAGCTTTAATTATTGACAAATTATCTTCTTTTGAAATAATTAACTACAGGCTCTCCTCATTTGCTGCCTAAAATTTTGAAAAAGGAAAATGTCAGAAGGCAATTGCTGAATACTGCCTCTTCTCTTTTTAAGTAAGACAACTTTAAAAAGTAAGACTTCCAGGGGCTTCCCTGGTGGCACAGTGGTTGAGAGTCTGCCTGCCGGTGTAGAGGACACGGGTTCGTGCCCCGGCCTGGGAAGATCCCACATGCCACGGAGCAGCTGGGCCCGTGAGCCATGGCCGCGGAGTCTGTGTGTCCGGATCCTGTGCTCCGCAACGGGAGTGGCCACAACAGTGAGAGGCCCGCGTACCGCAAAAAAAAAAAGTAAGACTTCCAGCAGATGTCTAAGTTTAAAGTCTACTTTTCTCTTGTTCCTCATAATTTTTATGTATTATATTTATACGTTTCGTATTTTATAATAAGTATTAGAGGGAAGTCATCCAAATTCATATGAGATGATCTGTACTATAAACTCATAACATTTATTCTCCATCAGTTTCTGTATGCTATTATTCTGTACTTTCCTCTTACTTTTTTTTAAGGCCTATAGCATATAATCTCAAAGATACCAGACACATATTTCAAATCACATGCCTTTCTTAATCAAGTTCAGTCAATCAACTTGATAAAATTTGCATATACATATATATTATTCTACATTATTCCTCTAGGTTTTCAGAAATAAAAATATGACAAAGGTCTGATAGTGGTCACATTTTCAAGGATTTTTTTCCTCACAGAAAAAGTGCTGATAACTGAATTTGCATGTGATTAATCTTCCTGAATAAAAAATAGAAAAAAAAGTTTTAAATTGTTAGAAAAAAATCATTTCCTATTGTTAATTACAGATATTTCATCTATCACTTAGTGACATTTGCATGCTAAGAAACAGGGTAAGTTCATTTTATTTTCCATATCTTACATTTAATAGAAAACTTCTTTAGACTATATATTATTAGAGACAACCCAGTGAGGACTTTTGTCCACCATTTTTTTTTTCAATTAGGCCTGAACACCAGTTGATCTGAAATTTTTGAACCAATTAATATTAAACACCTCCTATAAGTACTTGATAATAATGTTGAACTGCAGTCATTTAGATTGGCTGTAATGGGAAGAGAGTGAACAGTCCACAAGGGATGCCTATCTATACTGAGTAGAATGGAGTCTTGAGAATTATATGTTTATCAAAGAATCATAATTATTGAAATATTAAGAAACATTGCCTGAGATGAGATTTTTATATCTTCTGCATATTATATCTTATGTTAATGAATTTATTGACCACCATCAGGGATTATCTCTTCATGGCTTCAAGTCCTGTCCACCATGTTCCAGGTGAATATCATCTAGACTGAACTGATACCCTGCCAGTGGCTTCCCAGACTTTAAGCTCTTCTTATTTGCAATTCTGCCTATTCACCATCCTTCAAATTACACTGTTAAAACACCATGTTCATCATGCTATCTGCCAATTTGAAACTCTTCACTGAGACTCTTCTCTAAGACAAAAATCCCCAAATCTGCCCCTCTAACTCCAATTTATCTTTCCAGTACCAATCCTATATTCCATATATAAATCTAGTTAGGTATACTTTTGCTGTGTGTGTATGTCTTTTGCTGCCTCCTAGGTGTGCCTTCCTCTTTTCTACAGTCATAGAAATGTATATTTACTGCATTCCTGGCCAGCCAAATTATGACCATACTTTGAGGTTAAATTCCGCTTTTCCTTATGAAATACAATGTCCTTTTATTGAACACAGATTTGTGGTTTACAAAGTGTTTCCACAGACAATCACAGTTAATTCACTTAATTGAGCTGATATAAATAGGCATTTTTACTGATAAGGAATTTGAGGCTCAAAGAGGCCTGCTTTACCCATTTGAATTCATGTTGCTCTCTTCTCTCTCTAACATTGATGGCACAATGGCTGTAATGTTTATTGGTGCAACCATTTTATTTGCCAATGGTTGTATTTACTCCTTTAGGTCTTTTAAGTTATTTTTTAAAATATTCATTTATCCATCCATTCATTCATGCAACACCATTTTGCCCAGGCATTTATCTGGGCAAAGTCTCTGTACCACAAAGCTGATCGTTAGTATTTTTAACTAGATGGTAAGCTCCTTCATGTCAGGGATCACAGAGTTTTATTTTTCCAGCAGTGCCTAGGATAGGCAATATGCAGCAAACATTAAAAAATAATAATAATAAAGCAAATGTAAACCATTGCTTCTTTAGGATAACCACATTTTAAAAATAAAAACTACAAGAACTTATACTCTGAACTTCTGATACTTTCCTTTAACTATCTTATATGCAGTTTACTTTATTAACTCCAGATTCCTAAGTGTACTGTAAATGAAAAATACAAAACACCAAACTCTTTCAGAACTTATCACCAAAAGTGATTAGCCATAGGGTGCCATTACCATTAGCACTAAAGGCAATTTTTTTGGCCCTAAAATAATTATGCTGAATATTCAGTATCTTTCAGGAAGGCTAATTGAGGGAAAATGAAATACTAAGCCTCTGTGTTGTGCAACTGCAGTTATTAAGATGTGAAACTGTTGTCATTAGAGTCTCACTGAACTTCAGTAGAATGAATCTTTGCATGACTGTATGTCTGTGTTATTTAAACACCTTAATTCCAGATACAAAATGAGTTGAAATTTAGGTTTGGGATGCACTTTTCTCTTTAGGATGCTCTAAGCTCAGAAATAGTCATGTATTTTCACCCCAGTATAGAACAAAAGGATGCCTCTCACCGAGCTACTCATAGGAGATCAACAACTTGGTGAAAAGAGAAAGGCAAATCCTGTCATCTGTTCAAGTGTGAGAAGCAGGACCGGGCGATGTGTGTCATCAGCCCTGTATTTGAAGATGAAGTCTGTGCCCATGCTCTTTCCTCCATGCAGGAGGTTGCTAAAAGAGCCAACGTGTGACCCCAGACCTCTCCACAGAGTACACAGAAGCTTGTTCTTTGGTTAGTGCTTGGGACCACCACTTGCAAGGCCTTTGTTGCTTTCAACTTTGTTTGTCACAGAAAAAGCCTGACCTCCTTTCCTACACTGAGTTAACCTGCCTTTGCTACAAAGCAGTAAGAACTTGATATGCCACTGTTGTTGCTTCCCCAAAGCTCTGGCTAGAAAACTTCAGTGACACACTCTACAGCAGTGTCCCCCTTCTCTGTGATTTCCTTCAATAGCTAGTGCTGCAGGTTTTCAGGAATCCTATTATATAAGTAACATAATTTGCCATGTTAAACATTTGGTTCATTTTGTGATAGTCCCTCAGAGGCAAATATGAAAAGTAAAGTATATTCAAAAAGCTTGGCTTTTGTAAGTGTAAAAGAAGTGTCGCATGGATTTCAATTTGAATGGACCTCAGGCACAAAACAGAGGTCCCTCTTGACTGTGAAATTTTTGTTCTACTTTTAGGATCTCAGCTCCATTAGGGACTTCTTTCCCTAAGTGCCCTAGGGTAATCTAGTTAAGTCTAGGAAGTCTCTACATCAGAAATTTCTTCAATTACTATATGAAGGAAGGAATATCACTTTACCAACTCAGTACTGCTGAAGCTCTGCATGTAGTAAAAAGTTTTCCTGCCCAATGTAAGTGAAAAGAACCATCTTTCAGGATATTTGTGTTACAGATCCTTTTACAAAAGAGTAATAATCATCATCATTCTGGGCAAGAGACCCAGTGAATCTCTAGTTAACAAAAGTGGAATTATTAGAGATATACATATGCTGAGAAAGTGGAATTAATACTAAATTTCCTTTGCCTTTCTTTACCTTATGTACACAAAACAGAGGTCCCTCTTGATGTAAAAGACTGTGAAATTTAACATAATCATATTTAACCCTCTGTATTAATGTTAGCAATACAACTAGAACTGAACATTTTATTTCCTCTTCTTCCACTACTGAAAACTCAAGTTCTCTGTTCTTGAGTAGAAAATCATTATTTCAGCAATTAAAGATAACTGTACTCTAAATAAAAACCAATCTGCTGTCACAAAGCCTTATTTCTTTAAATTTGTCTTTAAAATGCATTTGAGTCCTTTTCTGCTGGTGAGAGTTACGTTACTACGTGGAAATTCAGAAGGCCGACCAGCCCAGGAACCTTGAAGAAGTTACTTCATCCTCTGAGCCTGGGCTTCCTATGTTACAGGGTTACAGCAATGTAAAACGTGCCCTGCCAACTGGACACAGAGTTGCCATGAGGATCAAAGAAGTTAGTGCAAATATACAGGAGTTTGTAAACCTTAACAAAGCACAGTACAAACGTAGGGTATACAGTAGGATTAAAATGGGTGTCTTTATTGATACTAAATATAGATGTTTCCAAAAATTAATTTATAGTTTAAATGGTAATCATTAATTAATTAATTAATCATTAATTCTCTGATCTGTTCTAGAACATGTATAACTGCAAACAAGTAAATGATTTCCCTAAGTGACAGGAAAAAAAAATATGTTGCATTAATGTAGAGAAAGAAACAAGAGAAGAAGAGTAATGGATAAAGTGAACTAACTTACCAAATGCGTTCATTCATTCATTAAATAGACTTGGAGGATGCATAGGTTCAATGGCAAGAATAAATGCAGCCTTTCGACACAGGAAGACAGACCTGTGATTCAAGTCCTAACTCTGCTGCATACTAACCATGTGAGACCTGGGTCAAATCACTTAATCCAGTCCTTCCCAAAGTGTTGTCCCAGACTTAGCAACATCAGCATCACGAGAGAACGTGGTAGAAATGTAAAATCTCCAGCTGCACCTCAGACCTACCAAATAAAAAATCTCTGGGAGTGGAGCCCAGAAATTTGTGTTTTAACAAGCATACCATGTAATTCTGATGCATGCTCAAGCCTGAGAAGCACTAAATTGTACTATCTGAATAGGTTTCTTCACCTATAAAATAGAAATAATAACAATCTTCTTATCAGTATAATTATAATTATTAGAGAGAAAATATATGCATAGCCTAGTACATGGTAGAGTCTTGCTCAATAAATAGAGTCAATAACACTATCCTTTCAGACACATCTCAGATGCCACCCAGTCCATGAAGCCATTCTTATCCCTCTACGCAGGCATCACCTCTCTACACTTATTTAAACTAAATAACCCCAATTCTGACTATAGGCTATATTACTGGCTGTGTGTGTGTGTGTGTGTGTGTGTGTGTGTGTGTGTGTGTGTGTGT